>NW_010521983.1:0-202 GCF_000687285.1 Phaethon lepturus
TGTCTGCCCTTTCGCTCTGGTCTCCCTCATCACAGGCTAATGACAGTCCTGGTTAGTGCCGCTAATGAAGGGCTGCGGCTTTGATCGCGGGGACAGACCCCACGCTCGTCTCTGGCCGAGTTCCTTGCGGCATTAATGAAACCCTAAAAATCACTTCTATCCCCTGGGGCAGGCAAGGGGAAGGGCTGCGGTGGGGCAGGGG
>NW_010521983.1:697-1935 GCF_000687285.1 Phaethon lepturus
ATCTCCACGGCAACGCTGAGGGATGCTCCTGCGGGATGCTCCTGCGGGATGCTCTTGCAAGGCCACCATGTGGAATCCCAGCAGCCCGGGGGCTTCGGCACCACGCAGCGTCGGGGAGAAAACGCCTGTCTGGGCTGGGAGCACGGCTGTCTGCCTGTCCGTCCGTCTGTCCGCCCACAGCAATATCCCTGCGGATATTGCGCAGAAGCGCTGCTTGATCTCGGTCCCGGCAGCAGCCACTTAAAGCCCACGTCCGCCACCTCCCCCTCTGCCCAGCCTCGCCGGCGATGACGAGCGTCTCCCAGAGCAAATAATTACAGAATTAACCCCACAGTCCTTTCAGCCCCTAATTTTCCAGCCCTGACCGTGTCCTTAGCTTGGCTTCAGCAAGCTGAGGGATTCAAATCTCCAGCCATTTCCATAGCACGGCACCAGTGCAGCGCTTGGCCCCGATTATATTTCCCTGTAACGCCTATCTTTCCTTTCCATGGTCTTTTTTATTACTAGGCACATTTGTACTAAACACAGCCCAGGAGCGGGGGGCTTGGGGATCCCCGTGATGCTTCGGGCCCGGCGGGGAGGCCGGCATGTCCGGGGCTGCTTCGCACGAAGGCGCAGGGTGCTTTGCAGAGAGCCAGGGTCCATCCTGCCTCCCTGAGGGTCTCTTTCGGGATGTCTTAGGGCAAAAATCAGCCCCGCGGAGGAAACGCAGCGCTGTGCCGGTGCTCGCTGGCCGGCCGCGGTGGGATGGCGATGCCTTTGGTGGGGCTGCCCAAAGTTGTCACCCTTGTCCCCCCAGGCTGTGCACGAGGGAGCTCAGGCTGCTCCCCTTCAGTTGTTGCTGTTTATCTATAATTTAGCATGGTTTTTAGTTATATTCTAATTGAGTTTCATGTGTCACAGCGTGTCTCAAACAGAAAATATAAATATTTAACAACCTCCACTGGTAATAAAGATTCACATTTGCCTCGTTCTGGTTCCCAGTACATGAATATTCTGCACCACGCTCCGCGGGTATTAACTTCGTTCAGACTTCTCCCCGGTTATGCAATATAACCGTAATGACAGATAGAAGACAGATCTTACAAAAAATATAATCAAAACCAACAACAACAACAAACCAGTTTGATGTCATTAACTCCCCTCTGTTGGTTAGGGGAGCACTAATATGTTCCTTCTCATTGCTGGCTCCTCCGTGCGTGCGAGTGCCGTGCGCCCGCTCCGGCAGCGCTGTCCCC
>NW_010521983.1:2099-2310 GCF_000687285.1 Phaethon lepturus
CCGCTCGAGCGGGGATGCACGCGCGGGGGGACACGCCCTGAAGCATCACTGGTCCCTGCCGGGGCAGGGGCAGGGCTGTCAAAGCCAGGCGCTTGGATGGTGAAACGGGCCGGGGCCAGGGCAGGGAGAAGCCCTGGGTGATTTTTGGGTGGTGCTGCTACCTGCGAGGACAAGCTGGGTCTGCCCCGAGCTCGCGGGACCCGGCGCCGCG
>NW_010521984.1:0-863 GCF_000687285.1 Phaethon lepturus
CCGGCGTCCCCGCCGGGGACAGGGTCTCTCCCGGGGCTGGGGCTGGCTGGGAAGTCCACCCCCAAGGCCAGAACGTCAGCACGGCTGGGAGGAGGTGTACGCTTCGGGAATATCCCCTCGCGGAGCAAATGCCTTCCCTGCAAGGGAGCGTCGCCTCTCCCTCGTGCCCGTGCGCGGTTCCTCGCCGCAGAGCTCGTTTCCACGCCGTACGCCACACCCTCCCTGTTGCTGGCAGCGCTGTGCTTTCTGCAGCCGCGTCGTCTGTTTGCAAAGTCACATAACCTTGACAAAAAGTAAAGATGAAATTTATTTATTACGTTTTGCTTTTAGACAGCTCTGTCCGGGCACAGTGGCACCAGTTTTAATTGATTATACTGCAATTTTCCTCAACTTCTCGGGCAGATATGATGCAGTGTCGCACCTCAATCACCTTAGCAGGAACCCGCTCCAAAGACCTTATCATTCCCATTTTTCACACATTCTGTGTTTGTGCGTGCGCGTTTGGTATTTCACTCTTATCTCATCTCCCAGCCTGCTGCAATAAACTGGTATTTCTTAACAAGAGCCATTCTCAGTCTCAGACCTAATAAAAAAGAAAAGTCTGCATCACAAAAGCGGGCTGTTGGCTCTTCTTTTTTTATGATTAAAGTTTTTTTATTGTTTTACAGATAAAGTAGACAGAAAGAAAGTATTTTTGCCCATGCTTTAGTCACAGACAGTCTGTCACTAATGAGAGGCTTGTGCCAGCACACACAAGCAGCACATCAAAACGTACACGAGGAAAACAGTTCTCCTCGCGCTGGAAAGCCTGCCTCCCCGCGCGCAGGATCCCATAGGTGCACATCATTAGCTCAGCACCCGCC
>NW_010521984.1:962-1298 GCF_000687285.1 Phaethon lepturus
CCCCCCCGGAAGGGCCCCCCCGCCGCTGTTACACAGGCGTGCCACAGAAATGAACGCCACGCTCGGTGTCGACAACCAGCTAGCGGTCGCTGTGCCTCCGGCGGCGTCCCTTTCCTCCTTCCTTCCCGCCTCAAGCACGGCACGGCTCCCCGACGGCCCTGCTCCGCTCGCGGCAGCGCTGCCCCTTGCCTTGAAGCGAGCCCCGTGCCGCGCTCCCCGGGAACCGAGGGTCCTTCGCCACGCGGCGGACAAACGTCCGTGGACGCCGCCACCGAAACCTTGCGGTTTAAAACCACCCGCGCGCAAGCCGCTGCGATTTATCGTTAGCAGGATCCT
>NW_010521984.1:2068-5926 GCF_000687285.1 Phaethon lepturus
AAAAAAAAAAAAAAAAGGAAAAAAAAAGGGAGGGAGATGAATACTTGTAAGTTCTCTAATCAAACATGTAGAGAGAAAGAAAGGCAAAAAAAGGCAACGATATTAATAATGTTCATATACGGACTGTTCAGTGCCGCTATTATAGAAAACACAGCCGACGTTTGTTTTTGTTATGATGGTCAGGATTGAAGTTCGGTATCAGGAGAAACTGCTGCAGAGCTAGATTCTCTCTTGACGCATGTATTGGCCTGTTTTGACTAAAGCTCTCAAGTTTCCATCTTATTCCTTTATCTCGCCTTGGCAATAGCACTGAATATTGATAAGTAACTAAATGTAGCCAGTTGCCCAGGTAACTCCTCCTCATACTGAAAACCCAAATTTGCACTTTTTTGGGTGCCATATGGGTCCAATTACCCATTAACTTACAAGGAAACCAGTTGGATCCAATATTGCATTAAGGTGTACAATATGTGAGCTAAGATTTCTCTCCTACTGGCATTTGCTTGCTGGAGTATAAATTTCCTGTCAATCACAAGACAAGCAAGTTATTTTCACTGTGCCATTGAGACCAAACTGTCATGAAGAAAACATCACAAAAGGTACAAAAAATGTACCTTTTTGATGGTACAACATGATTATCCTGATCTTATATTTTGTTGTGGTTTCTATTGATTATTTTTCTGCCTTTTTTTTTTTTTTCAGAACAAAGTTTTCGCTTTGATGCTTCTCTTTGATAAAGTTATAAAGCTGTGCCAAAGATTTGAAATCTGTCATGGGACTTCTCTCTTCACAAGAACAAGTTGCAAATGATGTCCCCCATATTTTTTTTAAAAAGCTGCCTGCCTCTCAATCAGCAAATATTATTCCATGATACTGTGAATCTGTCATTTTTTCATCTCTGCTTTTGTATGAATCCTACTGAAATATTAACTGGGTTCCTTACAGATGACACAAGATCCAGCATCAGCTCAGCACATCTCCGTTAATATTTATTCCAAGGGGACTTCAGAACAGCCACTGCCGGCCCCAGGCTCCTGCGCCCACCCTGAGAGGACACCCGCTCGCGCCCGCTTGCATGAACCCTTCCCCAGCACTGGAAGGTTTTCCAAAACAGCCATCCCAGCATCATCCAGCTTTAATTACCGTTGCACCAGGAGGAAATATCATACAGGTTTCACTCTCATAAATCAAGACACTCATGCTGTTCTACTACATATATACAAATGACTCAAGTAGGGAACAACACCATGACTGTCCCTGAGCCTCTGCTTTGAGGCTATTTCCTACTGATCCTCTTTTCATTAATTTTTTTCCCAGTTCGTGTGATCTACTTTACCTCTGCCCAAGGGGAGAGCTGCTGACAACGTGCAAGCCCCCCCGCCAGGACTCTGCATGGTGAAGCACACAGAGCTGTGTTCTCCTTCATCAGAGGTCCAACTCTTTTCAGTGCCATGGCCATCCAGCTTTACATAATGACGGTCTGCATAGCTTTTGTTCAAAAGTACTGATTTGAAACATTCGCAAAGAGGCAATCACCTATAACCATCTCTTCAGAACCATCTCTGCCTTTTCTTGTGTTGTAACAAACATGAAGATGACGACTAAGTCTTAAATGTAGATGAAAAAAACCTGAATTAAATCAGAGCAGATTTAAAAATATATTTCTGCTTCATTTGAACATCAACGGGAGGGAGGGCAACGTGGTCAGAGGCAAACAGTAGCACTCAAAGCCACTGAGCATGGAGGATGACGGAAGGCTGTGGGATCTCCAAGAACAATTAAACCATTTAGAGAACAGAGATTAGATGTGTTTGACAAGGAGACACAAGCCCTAGGCCTGGAGGACCTCGAAGCTGCAGGGTCCTGTGTGGGGAGCTTATGCCAAGGTAGCACGGCTGGCTCTGCTCTTAGTCTTCTGTGCAGATCCCAAGCCAGAGGGGCTTGGTGGGAACCAGTACAGATACTCCCACACTTATGGTTTGCATCACCTTTGCATCTGCTTTTGTCTTCATAATGTCACTGAGGATGACACTCTTCCTCACTTGAAAAATCGTTGAAAAAGAGGAAGGACCTCATGAAGAACTATGAAAATCTGAGACTTCCAGTTTTCACCTGGTATCCAACATCTGAGTGATGAGGTATCTGGGTGAACAGGCTGTGACATGTTTCACAGACCACTAAAGAGCAAGCTGTTTCAGGCCAAATCTAAGAGCCCTGCCTGGGCTTCCACTGGGAGTAAAAATTGGTAGGGAAGCCAGCTATTTTTTAATGCAATTTTTGTTTCCATGAACACAGGAGAAACCAAATAACAGAACGTTTATTTGCTTGCAGCTCCAGCCCTCTTTTAGCCAGCACTCAACTCAGGAAGCACAGAGACCTTGGAGTCTTTCGTAAAGGCTGCAATCCCAAGGATTGTTCGTTTTGTATGTTTTGCCATTTTTATGTCTTATGCTCAGCATTTCTTGTCTTTTCCTGATTTCCTTCCAATAGCTGGAATTTATTTAACTTGCTCAGTAATGACTTGGCTTGCATTTAAGCTTGCCTTGGGTGGTGCCGTGTTTTTCCTGCTCTATACTCCCAATTTCTGTAAGCCTACTGAAGAAACTGGGAGATAAAAAGTCTCTTGCGTTCTAAAGGCCAAATATCTGGTTCAGAAAAGAAAATCCCCCCAGCAATGAGAGGGATGCTCCTCTGTGCCGGGACTGGTAGTAAGGGGCTTCCCTGAGCGCATCACCCACCCGGGCGGAGATCGGGGAGGGACGGTGCAGGACGCTGCAGCACTGGGGCTGGAGGTTTCCGCTCCCGCATCTCTCCCCGCTGCCCGTGCTCAGGGCTCAGCATCGAAGCTGAAATAGCCAAAACCTGCGGTTCGTAGTAGCGCAGCGCACAGTACGGCCCAGGGCCAGGAGCGAGTAAAAGAAGTGTTAGCTTCCCCTGCTAATCAAGAACCGCGTGCCGGGGTCAGCAGCCTCATTAAACCCTAAATGACTTCCTCACAAACACAGGGAAGAAAGTTTTTGTTGTTGTTGGAAAATAAAATACCTACAACATAAGTCCTCCAGAACTCGCTCCTCTCCTGCGCTCCGCTGAACCACGCCGCCCGTCTGCGCTTGCAGGTGGAACCGCCGCTGGAGAGAGCCCAGCCCCTCTGAACCCCTCACTGCCCCGGGAGCTGCAAAGAGCGGCCGGGGCCGGGACTTTACCCCGCAGTCCCTGACACCGTGACACGGTTCTCGTGGGCTGGTCTCCTCCTGAAACGGGGCTGCAGGGTGTCTGTGCAGTCATCAGCAAGGCGCGAGCGAAATGGTAGCTTTGGAGCACGCTCCTCTGAAAAGAGAAAGAAAAAAACCCTCACTTGGACTTCAATCTTCAGCCCAAATATTGAAGGCAGAGGCAATACTACTTGTCGACCAGAAGCTATGTAAGCTGCAGGAGTGTTCATGCTGCGTATATCGATCTTTCTTGCAGGGAAGTATTATTAATGTTGCAAGTGTTTTTAACTATATGCATGTCCCTCTTAAAATCAAAAAAAAGTGAACCTTGAAGTTGCTGGATGAAGACTGCATTTATCATCTTCAGCCCAAACGCCACTAAAATACACAAATTCTGAAGCTCTCTCATCTGTCATACGTGGGATCCAGCGAGAGCAGCCAGCTCGATGTTACACAATTTGCATAAAACCCGTCGCCCATCCAGCTAAACATTCACGTTTTAAGGGAAGACAGCAGAAACCCCGTACTGTACGGACCATGCGTATTTCCCAGCGCACCAAATCCCCCGGAGCGCCCTTTCGGCGGGCGCTGCCGCAGCGCTGCTCTGCTGGCGCAGGAGGGGCTCCCGCGGCCCCAGCCCCCCGTT
>NW_010521985.1:0-3328 GCF_000687285.1 Phaethon lepturus
GCCGTCCGCATCCGCCCGCCTGCCCGCGCGAACACGGGCATCCCCCAGCCTGATGAAGAATTTACCCGCCCCGACGGATAAGCCGGGCGCCACAGGAGAAAGCCCGCGAGCGAGACGCCGATCTGGAAACCACCTTCTCCCGGCTGCCGCCGGCCCCTCGGCGTCGCCACGGCCCCGCGCCCGGGGCCACGTCCCAGAAAAGGCCTCCAGCCCCCACGTCCCAGAAATGGCTTCAAGCCCAGCTCTCACGGACGTCGTACGCCTGGATTTCGTTTTCAGGCAGCCTTAGCTCAGCCTGGATTCAAGCAACCCGAAAAACCCATTTCTCCGGTGGGCATATTCGCATCTTACTAGGAGGGTCCCTGTGCCATCTTGTGGCCATTGCTGAAATAGAGGTAAACTTAACCAAAACTAAGAAAAAACCTGCTGCTGGCCGCAGCCCCAGCCCCTGGCACCCACCTCCCGACACGCCGCCGCTGCGGCAGCGGAATAGGCTTTTTTAAAATAAAATAGAAAAGAGACCTGAAGTGAAATCAGGTGTGCTTCTGCTGGAAAATATGTCCTAAATATACCTCTGCCTTACCCCCGAAAATGTACGCCAAGTGCCATAGAGGAAGGGACAAGCGTGTCCCCGGGGTGCCCCCAGCACCCACGCCGCAGCCCCCTGGCAAAGCTCACAGAGCATCGCACCGCAGGCATAGCAGAGCTCTCGTCGCGTGTCAATTAGTCCTAAACGAAGGTGGGGAGGTACAAAGGTGTCAGGACCAGTGTATTCTTTCTTTATTCACACCAGGAAGGATGGAAAAGATCTCTAGCAGAAGAACAGTGATGAAGCAGAGAGAGAAACCATCGGGACTATATGGATTTACTTTTTTTTCTCCCAGCAAAGACTGGTGGAAAATGTTTTTGACGCTCTCAGCAGGCACTTCTGCCGCTCCCCCGGTGCCCAAAGGGCACCCTGCTCCTCGCCATGTACCAGTTCCAGCCTCGCTCAGAAACCCTCTAAAATATAAATATGCATTGTAAAAATTACATGTTACACTGTCTCTGCAGAGCAGGGGAGACCTGGAAAAGGGATGAATTGTCCCACGTTCACATCGCCTCCGGCACAGCCGCTCCCTTCCCGGGGAAGGGACCGCTGGCTGCGCCTCAGCTGGTGAAACCCTGCTGTTAAGCCAGGAGCAGAAGCTGTTTTTTTGGTGAACAAATGACATTTCCCTCTTGACTGTTCCTATTGCAATTTTTTAAACTAGAATCTACCCTTCCTGACCACATCCCCAAAGAGGTGTCATCGAGATAAATGCATTTAACATCTCTAATACCTTTCTTCTGCCTTCGAACTCCAAGCCCTGCTCCTCAAAGGAACTTCAGCACCTTGATATTTCCATCCAGCTGAAAATCAGTAAGCGGCAGGCTCTTAGGGAGCATACGTAAATAGATTTCTGTGCCATTAAGTTCCCAAGACAATGACAAGAAGAGAATTTAGGAAAATACGTCCCACAGGATGCACCGCAGTGGGATGCGATCAGGGAATTAGAATAGCCAGGGATGCAGGCTGGACCCCCAAAATGAGACCAACTGAGGATGCTCAGCTACAGATCCTACACAGGCAACCCAGCTTTCCACCCCTGCAAAGTGCAAAATGCTCCTTTGCTATCTTTCTGCCTTGCCTAAATCTCGCATTCCCTTGCTGTCCTCTTCACTTACTCTTTAACGCAGCAAAGGGACCTGGCATCTCATGTGCAGGAAAGGTGCTGCACAGCAGCACGTTTCTTTATTCGATCATCTGGGAGCTTGGCTGAAATTGTACAGCTGCTGGTGAAACTTGTTCCTCCTCTGAAAAATGGGTAGGAATTACCTAGCAATAAATACGAAATCTCAAGCGATGTTTTTAACGGATTTACTTTTCGGAATACAATTTCACATCCAATATATTCTCGCGTTGGGTTTTGTTTTAGCGAAGTGAAATTTCCTACTCCACAATATTCACCTAGAAAATCACATCACGTAAAATGAAATGGTCGGTTCAAAGCAAGTTTTGTATTATCAAAATGATTATTTGACACATTTTCAGGAAATGGTCTGAAACATCTCAAGCCAGTGGAAATAACCTTTCGGCTTTATTGCCGCCGGAGGCTGCAGCCTCTTTTCATCTCTAATCAAATTTCCCTTTAAGAAACACGCTCGTCCTGAATGCTACTTACATTAATTTTTTTTTTTTTACTTCTATTAATATCTATAATTATATTACAGTTTCCACGCAGGCCGTGCAGATTATCTAGTGTTCTGGAGCATCCAAGCAGCCAGCCACGATGCTACAGACAGCACCTTACCTTCATCAGGACTTAACTTTGGCCTTGTCTGTCTGACGAAATAGCTAGAGTTTTACAACCCAAGCACATAAGCACAATAAAATCATACACACAGACATTTCTCTTTTCAATTACGTTTGAGGATCACATACTGTCCATTCTTATTTTTTACCTAAATACATACTCTCAGGTAATCCAACTGACTGCTTGTGCTGCCTGCCCAGTTACATTCTTGGTCTTCAGAAATACTGATGAGAAGACAACAGCATTCTGCTGGACCCTGTCCATCCTTAAGCCAACATACCCTTAGCATCTCAGAGGGAAGGCAACAGGCAGCTGGCTTTCCCAAAGTCCAGATTTTTGCTTTCTTAAAAAATAACCTGAAAGTTCATTACAAGTAGAGATGTTCTGAACTGCCTCCTCCTCATAATAAACATCCAATAAAAAGAGAAAAAAGGAGAGGGGGGAAAAAATTCACCCTTCACGCCCTCCTTTTCAGTACTAATTGCTCCTAGCAACCAAGCTGCAGGAAATGAGACCGGTTCTGCCTTTTTTTTTTCCCCAAACACAGAGCAAATCTTAGGAGTAGACCAGTGGGATTCCCCCCGCGCCCAGGACAGCACGTTAAGGCACCAGACAACACTCTCCTTTCCGAGGGATGGGATACGGCCAGAACCTGGCTGTGTCATAGGAAGTGCCCGATAGCTTTTAAGAGATTTTAATCGATAAGAAACAGTTTATTCCGTGGGTAGTTGGCAATTCAAGCTTTACCTTTTCTGTTAATGACAGGAGCGCCTGGATCAGCCTGTGCTCTTCACAGCTTTACTCCGAAAGGCTCTGTCTGGCCAAGCTGAGACATACATCCCTTAGTGCGGTAGCTATGTGCGTTTCGTGTTGCGTGTCACTCGGTGCCTAAACACAGCCGGCTCTTTTGTTCTGAGCTGAATTTATTTGTACTCCCAGTTTTGCAGCAGCTCCCTGGACTAGACCTTGTCGCTCCCTACAACTACCTGAAA
>NW_010521986.1:0-263 GCF_000687285.1 Phaethon lepturus
CGTGCCAAGCCTGCAGCAAGCGAGCAGGAGTAACAAGAGTGTGCGCGTGGGAGGGAAAACATACATACATACGTACAAATATATGTGTATGATAATCGTCAAGCGTCCCCTCTTCCCCGCCCCCCCGCTCCATCTCCATGTCGGATTACTACAGTTCCCCCGCGTTGGGGGCTGGCTGCAGAAGGATGTGGGCACCCAAGCTCTGCCCGCTTGCCCAGGGCTACGGGCTGTTTGTGGGCTGGGGGTAGCTGTGTCTTCCGCTG
>NW_010521986.1:282-798 GCF_000687285.1 Phaethon lepturus
CTTGGGAGAGTTTTGCTCCCTGGGTGAGCGTGACAAGGGTGATGGGGAACACGGCATCTGCTGCAGCTCTGGACTTGCTCAGACAGCTCAGTAAGGGAGGGGAGCATGGAGTGGGATGGAGAGAGGCTCCTCTCAGTGCCTCAGCCCGTGGTTTTCCTCCGGGGATTTCCGCAGGCTGCATTTCTGTGAGCTTTGCTTGGCAGTCCTGCCTGTTTCCCAGAGCCGAGGATGGGGTCTCGCACTTCCTTCCACCCCAGCGGACAGCCTGGATCAGGAGAGAATTGGGTCACGGTGTGGGTGCTGAGCACCTCTCCTCCCAGAGAATGGCCCTCCAGTTAACTCCAAATCCCTCCCTTTGAGTGGGAAGTTCAAGCCTGTGGAAACACTCGGTGGCACCACTGCTAACGAGTATGACTTGAGTCACCAGGAACCCCCAGCCCTGTGCAAACTGAATTTCAAATTCCTGCCTGCTCCTGCCCCTGTCTCCCCCCACCCCAGCAGGCTGTGAGTCAGCAG
>NW_010521986.1:829-11484 GCF_000687285.1 Phaethon lepturus
CCCGAAGGGTGGCTCTTCTGCTCTGTAGATCCCACCTGCAAAAGTGGTGTTTGAGTCCAGCTGGAGCCTGTGATTTAGGAAGTGCCTGCAAGTCCCTGTTGCTGAAGCCTGGTTGCTGCCAGCTCCTCTGAGAAGAGCTGAAATCAAGCAGGACCTGCCATTGCTTGACCCTCAGAGAGAATCAGTGGACCGCCAGCAGAGAGCCATCTCTGGAGTGAGGGAAAACCAGCAGGCTTCCCACCCTCCGGCACACCTCCAGTTTCCAAAAGCCCCACTGAACACAGCTGTAGCACCTGTGCTGACTTTTCATCCTCAGTAGTAGTGCTGGGAACATGTCCTCCAAGCTGGGGTGGGAGAAGAGCAGACCTTTGAGCTATTCTTGGGGAGCCTGTAGCATTATAAAGCAAGCTTTGAATGAAAGCCATTGCCAACTGCAGAAGAGGAGTGAAGCTGCGATGCTGCTTGCTGCATGTCATAAAAGTCCCTCAAAGATTTATAGCTCCTCTACACTCTCAGGTGATTTTTGCAGTAGTGGTAAGAAATCCACTGCAGGGTATAGCATTCCCTCCCCACAAGGACTCTGTTATACACACATAGCTTGTTTCTTAATGCCCTAGATGTGGCAATTATATTCTTAGGAGAGGGGAGGGATTCTGGCTCTAGCTGCAGGAGAGATTTCTTGCCCCGTTCCTAATGTGGTGGCCCAGCTGCTGCCTTTTGTGCTGGCACGCTTTTGGTCCTAGGTGATACTGGAGGTGCCCAGAATGTGGGGGACCATTTCCAAATTGGTTTCAGGGGCTGAGCTGCTACCTGTCTCCCTCCCTCCCTCCCTGCAAATGCCGGTAAGATTGGCAAAAGAAAGAGTTGCCTGTGTGGCACACAGGGTCCTTAGAAAAGGAAGTCAAGAAGAGGAGGTGGAAAACAGTGCATGTATTTGCATGGATGTTAGCTTCAGAGGATGCTCACAACTGTAAATATTTACCTAGAGTACTCGTGCCTCACAGGAGACAGGGATGGCTGGCCTGGAGGGTTGCTGGGGCTGCTCTGTGGTCGCAGAGCCTGCTTAACCCGGGCCAGGTGCACGGCAGCAAGCACAGATACGCTCCGTGTGTTTGCCTGGGGAGCGCACCTATGAAGTTCGTGTGCTCGTGTGTTTCCCATGCACTTTGCGTTTACCTTTCTCCTCCTTCTCCCACGCGCACTGGTTAAGTATGGTGTGACTTTGTGGCCTGCCAGATTGGTGTAACATGCTTATTGCATGTCTTTAAGGGATGCTTGTGTGACGAACGTGGGTGGGTGTTTGCTGGGTGCGTGTAGCAATGCACACAGGTCCTGCTGGCTGCACTTACCATGGAATGCATGCACTTCTGTAGAGTTTATGCCCACAATAAATGTGGTGTGTATAAGCAGTCATGGGTACAGCAGTTGTTCGGGACTGTGCATGTAGATGTTATTGTGCATGTTCAGTGCGTGAAGGACACCTTGGAACAGACACCTTTCTCTCTCTGTTCCTCCCTTGCTTTGGCCTGTCAGCAAGCAGAGATAAACTCTGTCTTATGGCAGAGTTTATAGACAAGTTTTCAGCTTGCTGGGTCTGAGCTTCCTCCTACCTTGAGAACAGCATTTTCAAGGTGCACCTGCTGTCACAAATTGACATCTTCCCCCCACCCTTGGATCATAAAGGCAGAGGAAGGAAGTGGGGGAATTAGTTGATGGATAGATGGGGCAAACTGGGCCAGCATTCATTCCTAACGGCTGATTAGGTTTTAGGTGGGGTTAGTTGCTCTAAAATGAGCCCTTTGTACATTGTTGGAATCTGTGACCCAATCAGTGGGATGTAGCTGGAGGAGGTGGTGCTAAGGAAGGCTGGTACAGCTGACAATAACTCTGGCAGCGAGGAAGGCGGAGGGTGTACTGACTGGCACAAGAGGCATCTTCATGTTTAGGTCAGTGTAAGGTGCCTCAAAGGGCTGGTTCATGTTATCAGCCCTGACTGTAGAAGAATGTGTCTAGTTGTCCCCATCTGCTTTTCCCTATTGTCACACATCAACTCTGTAACAAAAGGTCAGGCTGCATTGCATTTGTCTTGGCGACAGGATGGCATCTTGTGGTACTACAACAAAATGTTACAGTGGGATCTGAGATTTGGGGAAGGTAGGCACATGGGGCAGTGCAATGCAAGGGGACATGGGGGTATGTCTGAGGAATGCCTGCTGTTCCCCACCCTGGATGTTCTTGGAAAGGTGGTGACATATCTGCAGTGCGCATGTGGACTGTGCTGTCAGGTCAGAGCCGCAGGCTGGCGCTGAGGAGCCTTGGCGGAGCTGCGTGGAGGGGTAAGCCTGGGATCGTGGGCAGCTCCGGGTCAGGTTCGCAGAGCTTTGACAGAGTTAGGTGAGTGTGTTGCTAGGACTGGGCTGTGCAGGTCAGGTCTGTGCCACAGCAGCAGTGCTGTGGGGGGTGCCAGGACCAAGTACTTGTCCCAGGGGCCAGGCCAGAGCTGCAATCACAGAGCTGCTGCGTTCCCCCTTCTCCTGGAGGAGGTGGGAAAGGATGCTGTGCGTGGGAGCAGTGGTTTAGGGTGCACAAGAGCACTCCATGCCTGCACCCCTGTGAAACAGATGCTGTCTGGAGCTCTCAGGAAGGCAGAAACATCATTTCTTTACCCTCCTTTTCTGACTTCTTTGCGCTCTCTGCAGTGCAAAGCCTTTACTTCCTTCCCTAAGCTGCTTCTGAAGCACAACAGGTACCTCCTGCTCTTCAAACCTCTGAACACCTGGAACAGGGCGGATGTATTTTTGTGCTCAGGAACTTGCCTGGTAGAGCTGGTGGGTGAAAGGGAGTGCAGCACTGCACTCCAAGCTTTCATCAAGCAGGCTGAGGGAAAAAGAAGCATGAAGGGAGCTGGCTGCCTTACAAGAAGTGAGGGCTTGTTCTTGAGCCGTGATTTAGGAAGTGATTATTCCCCGCTTTAGGATAGTGAAAGTTACCTGAGCTGCTTGCTGTGGGGGCCTTGGCCTTTGATACCGAGAGAACCCCCCTGGTTGAATAGGCAGCTTGATGAGCTCAGTTAACATTCCCTGTTTTCCCAGCTAGGGGAGTGCCCAGGCCTGTGTCTAAACAGGCTTTTCTTTTTTTTACCTAGAAAATCGGCCATGGCTGTGGGGTATGACCAAACCAAGCTCTGCCAGCAGTCTTTTTCAGCCTATAATGCACAAGCTGCAAGCAGCAGGAGAGGTGGATGTGGCTGTCCAGAGGGAGAGGCAGGCAGTGGGGGCAGCTCCTCATTCTAAGGGGCATAGGTGTCCTGCATTTTATGACAAGGTTTCTCTCCACAGGCCTCAGAACAACCCATTAAGCTTCTTTTAATTAGGCTACTCCAGGCTCCCTTTCCTGGAGTAAAAAAGCGTGTCACCCATTTTCCACCCAGGGAAACTGAGGCATGGAGCAAGGCTGTGACATGCCCAGTGGCACACTCGGGACTCAGCAGCAGAGCAGCGACTGTTGCACAGCAATTCCCATACTTGCTTCGCCGCCAGCCGTCTCGGAAATCCCAGCGAACGGCCAGGTGCAGGTGCTGAGCCAGGGGTTATCGATAACTTTCTAGTCACTGCTTGGATCCTGCTGTCCTTTTCACCGCAGATATCGCCTCCTCCTTGATCTGCTGCCTAATCTATAATCCCAGCTCCCTGCTGCCTTTCCTAGGAGTGCTCTTTTCCCCTCCGTGTGTAAATCCTTACAGGTTGGGCCAGGGTTAGTGAGCAGAATCAGACTCTGTCTTCTCTTAAAGGCTTTGGGGTAATTTTTATCTCAGGATATTGCTGCGTGTGTCTTGCATGATACCAAAGCTGCAGCAAGCAGATTTGAAGCGTACCGAAAGACTAATGCAAATTAGACCCGCTCCATAACAGCTTCAGCAACTGTGAAACCTGTGATCTAAACGCAGGTATCTGCTACGCTGACTTTATCTGCGTTAGGATCCCCTGTTTCAGCATGCAGATACTGGAACCGAACAGAAAGCAAGAGCGACAGCGTGGCAGAGACATGAAAGGGAGTCTCTTTCCTCGATGCTGAGCCCTTTAAGAAAGAAGGGGAAGGTAAGCTAGAGCCCTGAGATTTTAAGCTGGTTGTGCTGAGGCTGAAGAGAGGGCTATGGTAGTGCTTTCAGTTCCTCCTTCCCCTGGCACAAATGCTTCTAGCTGGGCAGCAGGGAAAAGGAGGAGGTCGGAGGTCTGTGCAGACTGAGCATGTTGGGCATGGACAGATCGCGGAGGCTGCGGGAGCTGGGAAAGGTAGGGTTTTGGAAGAAGGGTTTGCCTGTGTAGGGGCTGGGAGCGGATGGTGCTCGCTGTGTATGAGGAAGTCCTGCTTTTGTGGAGCTTGTAGTGTGACAGCCGTCTCTGAGGCAGAGCAAAGGGCAGGGCGAATCAGGAGAACGGTGCCCTGGGGTGACCAGCGTGAGCTGCACACTGTTATTTAATGACCCCATTGCTGAGAGAAACCTTGGTGGCCCTGGTATTCAGGGAGGCAGTATGTCCCAAAGGCAAAGGAGTGGGGCAGAAAAGCAGACGGTGATTCTCTCTGCTTTCAGCTCAGCCTTCCCTGTATGTTATTTGTGCTAGCAAAACTCTTCCTTATTTACTGCCTCCAGAGTGTTTTCAGTTCCCTTTTCTCCTTCCCACCTGCCCCAGCGGTCCTCTCCTCCCTGCCTGGCTGTGCCAGTGCTGTCCAGCTGCAGCTCTCACCAGCTCTCAACCACAGCTGGCGGAGGCCAGATGTACCGAGAAGCCTTGCTTGAAGGGGACATGATTTGCTGCTTTTTCTCCTGGGGCCATGTGAGGTCTCTGGAGAAGAGGTGGGTTAAAGAAATTACTGTGTTCCCACCAGCCCTGTGTCTCCAAATACCTTCTGTCATGCTGCTGTTTGGTGCGGGCCTGACTGTTAGCAAGTGGCCGTTGTGTTCTCAGATATGTGCTATTGGCACAGAGCCTCTGTGGCCTCGAAATCCCTATCTAGCAGCAACTTTTGGAGCAAGGGTTGACCACACCTGCATTCGGCTTGGCCAGGGGTATGATGGGATTGCTTTTGTATAATTTAGCAGTCTCTTGAATTATTTATAGTGCCGTTGTGCTCTGGAACAGAGTCTTCTCACTTCCCATGAGTGCTGGGGTGGGGAGGGAAGGGGGGTTTGTCAGTCATCCAGCGTCTATCACTTAGTGATGAAGAAGTGCTGTGGGTTTTCTTTCTGCCCATGTTTGTTCACATGTGCCTCTGTGCAGCAATGCAGTTTCCACATCACTTAGGTGTGTGGTACTGCAGAGCACCTCCCTGGCTTGGGACTGTGCAAGAGGTCCCTGAGGTTTATTTTTGCAGTAAAGAGACTGTGTCAAGCTGGAGACAGTGAATCTGGTACTTGGATTTGGTCCCTGACTCAATTACAGTGCTGTGCTGTGGATCTAGGGCAGGGATCATCGGGACTGCTCTCTGAAATATTCAGATGCTTGGGAGCATTTTTTTCTTTCAAAGGCGCATCTTGTCCTGCCAAAGTGTTTTTTAGCTTTGGCATGACGTGGTCCATTGGACTTTACAAGAGATCATCAGGACCTGAAGACTTGAAAGATCAGGTGGTTGAGCAGCAAACTGTGCATCTGAGATTCCCATCATTTCTCTGTGATTAAACCCTGAAGAGCAACCAGTTGAGGGTAGAGGGAGCCTGGGACAGTTTTTTACAGGCTCTTGCCGCAAAGGAACATTTTGTGAAGATGAGCTGGGCGGGCTGAGCACCCACCCCAGCTATGTATGAGCTTAATGCCCTTTGGCCCTCTGCCTCACTGTGGCAGGTTGCTGTACCATGCAGATGGGCTGTCCCACTCCTGCCTTGCTTGTCCTGGCAACTTCAACATGACTGTGACTCTCCCTCTGCATTGCACATTTCATGGTGTGCTTACACAGTAGTTTTGTCTTCATCCTCTCCTTCCTTTCTGACCTGGCTGTGGCAGCTGCCTTCTCAGAAACAGTTAGAGTTCAATATAAATGTTTGTGTTACTGAAGACCTGAAAGGGGAGGGAAAGGGCTGAGGGTGGAGAGGGAAAGGAACCTGGCCTGTAATCAAGTAATTGTGGCAGTCAGCTGCTGTCTACTGTAAAATTGAGCAGAAATGCTCAGGTTCCCCGTTTTTATCTGTACAGTGTCAGTTTGTGGCTTTTGTATTTGGGGAAGAGTTGGCCAGACAGTCACCAGATGTCCTTTGGACAAGCCGTGCTGTCCCACCTGGCCCTGGCCTGGTTCTTGTGTTCTTCAGCGTGAAACAAAACCCATTCTTTCATCAAATGGTTTTACCTCTTGTCAGGGATGTTGGTAACTGGCTAAATGCAAAATTCTTCCTCATTCTTCTCAAGAAATAAGGCAATCTAAGGGAAGAATGTGAAGACAAATGGTTCCAAAACCTGTGTGATGTCCAGGATGGCATTTGATTTTACTGATGAAGACTAGCGCGCTCGCTCGCTCTCCATAGACCTGTTCCCAGTCCTTTCTGCTTGGGTTAATCTGGAGATCAGGGTACTGCTTTGCTTAGTGAAAGGGAATGTTTGTACAGAAGGAGTAAACATATTGTTGAGACCCAGGCCTGCTGCAATGCCTGTAAACAAGATCCAGCCGTCTGTGGGAGGCAGAAGAGAGATTTATGTGACCCTGAGTTAAGTGCATTAGGAGGCTTTTGATTTCATTCTGGGAAACTGCCCCTTTTCGTGGTACCATATGCCTGTTACCCGCATAGAGCCGTTACTGAAGATTTGATTCGTGTGGATTTAATCCGAGGGGCTGTGATGCTGCGATCGGAAGGATTACATAAACAGGGGGTTGTGTCTGCAAGCTGGAGCCTGAGGTGCTCTGCAGAGCCCCCAAGCCTGTGCCCTTTGTCCACCCCAGAGGTGGGAGTCCGGGCTGACTCACTTCTGCCTTGGGGCAAGGCATTGAAGAGGTCTCTGCCTATCAGTGCTTTCTTTCTGAAAATAATAATAAAGTGAAATGGCAGCGGGGGATCCAGGCGGCACTGTGTCGAGGTCTTGCCTAAGTCTTGAAAGAGGAAATGAAGAACAAAGGCAGAAGAGACAAATAAATAAGGGTCTGTTCTCAGTCCAAGAAAAATTCCCATGGGTTCGTGTAACATTCTCGGGAAGATGCAACACTCCCAGGGCTGGAGTTAGTTTTTGAGAAATAAAAAGGAAAAGAGGAGAGAGAACAAGGGGGGTGGGGATGGGGAGGAGAGAAGGAGGGAAGACACATCCTTAGAGAAACCCCTCAGCATGGAGTCAGGTTTCTCTCTTCCCGGTGAAGAGGGGTTAATGCTCTTTGCATGGGATTGGCTGGTCACCAGACATTCACTGAAGAGGGGGATCTGGGGGCTGCCAAGCGGGACCCCTGTGGCCTGAAAGGAGGCGAGGAGGGGAAGGAGGAGGCTGGGAATGCTCTTCCAAACAGTAATAGATCGGCTACTGTGGGAAAGTGAGCACACTGCCAAACCCCAAGTGGTTGGTGATGGATGGGGGAGGAAAGAGGGCAGGAATGGAGGGCCAGCTCTTCTCCATGGCCGCTAGGATCTCGCTGCTGTTCCATGGCCTGCCTTTATTTATTGTTTTCCTGGGGTTTAATTACCCCCTCCTCGATCTGTCTTGGAGAGCTTTTATCCTAGGGATGCACAAACAACTGCCACCCGCTTCAAAAATAGCTGGAGGCAATGGGATTTCTGCCTGCCTGTGTGGGTCTGTGTACTCTACCCATCATCATGGCATCAAGTGCTTCTTGCCTCCTTCCTTCTTTAACTGCCTCGCTTCAGGCCCATGGGGCACCCACCTCACCTTCTTCTGGGCTCTTCAACTGCATCTCCCTGTTGCTTGGGCTGTCACGTTGGTCCCCAGGAGCTCTCCTGCTTTCCTTTGCATGGGGTTTATGTGCATGATCTGGCACATGTCAGCCATGTGCTCTTCACCCATGGGCCCTCAGCTCTAAGGGTGATCTTGATGGCCCATTTTGGTGCTGTTCTTAGGATTTGTGACTTGTACTTCACTTGCTTGGCATACATGGACTGCCTGCCAGGTTCTGCTTTGAAAACAGTTACCTGCTGCTGCTGCTTCCAGATCCCTCCTTGAGATGTGCTCCTTCCCTGATGCTGCTGGGAGGAGTTAGAGCTTATGGTAGTTGAACGGTGCTTGAAGTCCTATAATTTTGAGTCTCTGAGGATGTGTCTACATGATACCACTCTGGTGAGAACTGAACTGGTGAAATAATTCAGAGAGTTTCTGCTGGTCAGCTGCTTGTTCCCATGCCTAGGCACTTTTATGGAAGTTTATTTTTAACTCAGTTGGATCTGCTGCTGATTTGGCTTTACAAAGCACACTTTCATACAATTGACAACTTGAATTCATACAACTGACAACTGAGGGGTGGTGAGCTGTGAAGGTGGTGGGTGAGGGGAGAGAACCTATTAAACAACAGCCTGTGGTTACCACATGCCTCACTTGAGGTCTTTGAAAGCATGGTTTTCTTTTATCCTTGGACAAAATGGTTTTATCCTGTTCCTCTCTGCAAGACACCGAGACTAGTTGGGAGTTCTTGCATACTTCTTTGATTACCCCCATGGCCTGTCTGAGGACATATGTTGCTTTTTTGTGTAGTTTTGTCCCTTTTTCTTTTCCTATTCCTCATCTCATGATGGAGCATTCCTTCCCTGCAAGACACCAAAGTCAAGAAGCAAAAAAATTAGCCAAATCCATTTTGCACTGCTGTAACCACTGCACTCTTGAAGCAGTGAGCAGCAGCTGTACTGTATTTGGCTGGGAGAAAGGCCTTGCATCTTTGGGGTTGTGTGTGTGTATTGCAGAATGCAATGAGCAATGCCTCAGCACACCCCCTGATGTCCTGAGACCTGATCTTGGAGCCAAGTGGTGATGCAATCTCCAGGGCCATCACAGCAGTCTTTGTGGAACCAGATGTTTGAGGAGACAGTAAGCAGGGTTGAGGAAGAGTCCTTCCAGGATATCGGGCATAAGTGAAGGGGAGAAGAGATAGAAGTGCCACTTCTCCTTTAGCAGAAAGAGCGCTTAGACTAGTGGTGCTGAGAAAACTGTGGCTTCTGAGAGTGTCGGAGGATCAGTGTGCTGAGGCATCTATGGAACCATGGAAACACCTATGGTGAGACTGATTGTAGCTAGAGAGAGGACATCACTTATAAGGGAGCCCAGTACAGCTGAAGGGTACTGAGAAGAATATTTGATAGATTCCAGTGGAATTGGAAATCCAACTTGAAGTTTTCTTTAGCATGTGGTACTGTACTCTTGCGATGTCCAAGTACTTCTTGGATAAAATTAAATTGGTGTCTCACAGGCCATTACTGGATTTCAGTAGAGTTTTCTAGTCTTCTCAGAGCAGATCTTCTTTTAAACTGGGAGATGGAGAATTATATAATTATGCTGCTATTAGTATTATGGTAGTTACAGTAAGAACAATCTGTTCAAGTGGAGGGTTTTATAATGGACTCTGAAGGTGTGCAGATGCTTATCTCTTCTGATGACTTCTGGTATCTCAGACTTCTGGTCTTGAGCTAAAATCCTGTCAAAGACCACTTTCTCTCCAGGACCCACGTGCTCTATATGGAGGGTTAAGAGCCACTTTGCCCTAGGGTGTACAGCTATCTTGCTGTGGCTGGAGATGTGGAATCTAAAATATTCAAGGCCTAGTTCACCAAAGAGCGGGACAAGACACTTGAGGGAACAGTTGAAACAGTGCAAGCCCATGGAAAGCGTAGAGTCCAAAAGTACTGTGCTTCCAGGAGTCAAAGAGGTGAGCAGCCACAGAACTTAAAAAGCTGGAGGCTTTGTATTGCATCCATCTTAGTTTCTATATGCAGCAGATTGTAGCTACTGGCATGGAGCACTTTGGTACAAAAGCACTTTGGCTTTTAGGAGCATGTAGGAGAAGAGGCACCTGTTTTCCTTTTGACCACAGATGCTTCTGGTCACTTCAGACCTAGCAAGGCCTTACACACAATCCTGAGGCTTGTGGTTGACATGCTGTACATCATGTGTCTGCCTTCATTTGGCAGGGGAAGGCAATGCCCTGGTTTCTCAGCTGTGCTCTCATCCTTCCCTGGCCAACCTCACCTTAGCCTTGTGTTGATTCACCCTTTAGCTGTTCTTTCCGCCCCCCTCCCCATTCAGTTGTCTTCCTGGCTTGATAATACCCATTAATGGTGTGTGGGTGGCAGCTCTGGAAGTCAAATGGATGCTATGGTGGCACCCTGTTGAGAGTGGTTACCTTACCTCTGCTCACCTCCCTGTTGAAAGGGAGGGAAGGTGCTTAAGGACAAAGCCTAGCTCTCCCTTAGCCTGACCTTACTTAGAGAGTAACTGTGCTGCATGACTTGGTCCAGCTGGTTGTGCTGGCAGCAAGTCAGTGGCACCTTGTGGTCAGTTGCCTCGAAGCTGCAAAGGAAACGCATGGCATGAGGTATTGCTGTTTTGCATTAGCGCTGTGGGCAGCAGCTCTTGATGAAGGTTGCAGAAGAACGTTGTATTCTGTCCTTGAAACTTGACTGGAAGCTGATATGGACCTGCCTGCATTCAAACCACCTTGTACTATGGCTCCACAAGAACTTCCTG
>NW_010521986.1:11515-17947 GCF_000687285.1 Phaethon lepturus
GCAGTCCCTGAAAGCACCATGGCATCCTTCACGTGAGAGAAATGCAGAGCCCTAGCTACTTTCTGGTACACCCCACTTCTCCACTTTTCCTGCTGTCCAGCTGCTTTGGATAATCTTCTCCTCCTATCCTTAAGCAAAGAACAGTCCTGCTGCCCCTGAGGTAGTCACATTTCAGTTGTAGACAAAATAGTAAGTTTTATAGTTTCTCTTTACTTCTGTGGGTTTTTGCAGGACAAAAGTAAACTTGCGAATTTAGAGTGTTTTGAGGTATTGTGACGCCAAGGCATGTTGCGATTCCTGTGCCCTGTGGATGGCAGGTAGACCTAGTATTTCAGAAGTGTGGAGCCTGCTCACTTCTCTCTAGCTGGTGCAGAGAGAGTTTGGCCCTCAGTGTGGAATGGAGGATGGAAGTCATGCTGGATTTTAATATGTTGTGTGAAAGCGATGCTAATTTGAATTGTTGCTTTGCGTTGAAGTGTCGATGAGTGATGGGCAAATATGTTACTGCATGGGTGTTATGGGATAACTTTAGGCAGAGGAGATGAGCATCTCTGTACCAGGGGAAAAACAGGAGCTTTTACTCTTGACTTGTCCTCCACAGCAGCTTTTTCCCCTGTAACCACAGGAAAGGTCTAGGGAGTCTTGAGTCCTGTGGCCTAACAAGATGGAGTGTGGGGTATCGTGCACCCAGCAGCCTGTTGCATGGCCTCTTGCCAGTGTCTTCCAGAAGAGAACATTAGGACTGGTGAACTGCCAGCTCTTAGTGGTGCATATCTTTCTCTCTGGCTCCTTGAAAAATCAGGATATGATTTCAGGATGGTATAAATCAACTGGTCACTTGATATAATGGCAGAGTAAAATGGTAACAGGTGCCTGTTATGCATACCACTTATAGCTTTCCTCCTTCTCTGAAAGTCCTTCCTCTGTGGTAGAGACATAACTTCAAGCGAGGGAATATCAAAGGGATCCCTTATAAAAAAGAAGCTTTCAGCTTGTCTTCCCGAGACTGAATGTTGCTGAAGTGGTTTATAACTGTGTGTTCCCTAAAGAGCTTTGTCTTAGGAGCTGACTGTCCATACTCCTGGCTTTTTCTTCTACTTGAACATTAAAGCTTTACTTGCTGTTGTTTTTAACCTGACGGCAACTTGATCACTCTCCCTGAGATCAAGTTGACTCCCTGACCCACCCCCCCACCTCCAAATTGTCAGAAGGGAAATCTCTTCTTGCTGTTTCTATGTTCCTGGTAACTGATGACTGCTTTGTGACAGAGCAGCTGGGCTCTTTTATGACAAGCTGAGATGTCTCCCTGACTGGTACCTCCTTTCTCGTTTCCACCACACATATATGTTCTGGATGGGGAAGGTGGGTAATAACATCTTCCCCTCCTGCTGGCCTTTGTCTCCAATTAGCTACCACTCAAAGGCACATCTTTCACTGCAGCGCCGGTCGGAGGATATGGGAAGGGATATGTGGGTGATGGTTTTTAGCACCTTGGCCCACCCAAGGGTGCATGAGTGCTCTCCGCTCCCTGGCAGAGGAATCCCTGGCATGTGAGAATGGAGGTGGCTCCCAGGGAAGAAGTTCTGAAGACGACACAGCTTTCTTCTTTGCTTCCCTGCTTTTAGGAGGGGATAGGAAACGGGTTCATGTTCCCGCTCCCTAACAAAGGCAACTGAGCAGTGAAAATTGCCTCCTGGGACATGTCAGCATCAAAACAGCAGAGGGTACTGCAGGGCCAGCTTGCTTTGGCAGAGCTGCAGAGGAGGGCTGCATGCACCAGCCCTCTCTTCCGAGCGCAGACTGCAATAACAGGGAGGTAACGCAGCCGTGCGCGGACTGAGTATTGCCAGCGGGTGAAGAGCTGCAGAGCCATGTGCTGAGCCTGACAGATACTGTTGTATGCAAATGTCAAGTGAGGAAAATATGCTTTATTTCCTAAAACTGTGTGTCCTGCTATGTTGACACAGCACATCACATCCCAGAAAGTGAAGCAGTTTGTTGAATGTCAAGAGTTATGACCTTTTGTCTGGGAATGAACCATGGCATGCAGAGCATCACAGCCACCTGGGAAGAAGGCGGACATGTGTGTGCCTTGTGTGACTCCTTCAGCACTTGCCTGGGCTGGCCCAGAGAAAACTGGCTGCTCTGCATTTGTGTGTCCTGTAGGAACTGGAGTGAAACCAGTGTTACCTGTCAGCTGTTGCGATTGCCTTATTGGAGCAAGCCAGCTGTTGATCTCGCCTGAGCTTCAGCATCTGAGAGTGAGCGACCTGATGTCTGGAGGTAATGCCTCGAAGAAAGCTCAGGACACCTGATTGGAGAGAGCTGTGTTAATTGGACAGGGAGGGACATTTTTCTCCTGACAGGCAGTTGCTGCTAATTTAGTGTTCTTGGCTACCTTGGGCCCTTTTCTTCCCCACATTTCAAGACAGAGCAAAAACTGGTAACGTGAGGAAAAGGCACTGGATGCTCCTCTACTCTGCAAGTAATCTCACTGCTCCAGTGAGGCATGAATGAAGCCTTAAAGAAAAAAAAACTACAATGGACACAATGAGATGCTTTTCAAGGGCCCCTTGTTTTGTATCTGTGAAGAAAGCTTGACAGCAAGCCCCAAGATAGTCCTTTATGTCTTTGAAGAGGAGAACATGCAGCCCCTTCATGGCTGGACCACCACAGAAATGGCCTCCCACCAGCTGGGCCATGTCCAGGTGTGTGAGGCTGAGCCATGGGGCTGTGGCAGGTGAGGGCAGGAGGCAAAGCCCTGCCGCACTGTGGCCCCCTCAGGAGAGCTGCCATTTCTTCTTTCCCAGCCCACCTGACAAGATGGTCTCCTGGGGACTCTTGAAGCTTGGACCCTGCCCCTTTGCTAACCTGTGTCATGTCAAAGTGTATAAAAAAACATAATAAACATTAACAAATAGGGATCACAGTCCTCTGTGTTTTGTTTTCTTTTAAATTTTTTTCCCCTCCCATGGCAATGCTGTAACTTTTCTGCCAGCTTCAGGCCTGCAGCCTGCCTCTCCCAGTTCAGAGCTTGATGTGGGACTCCTCATGCTGCCACCCAAGTGTGGGGGACGGTGTTGGTGGATGGTGGTTCTCACTGAAAAAGTGACTGCAGAGTGTCCAGAAACACTTGTTGCTGAGCCATAAGGTGTAACTGCAGACAGCCCCTCCACCAAAGTCCATGTTGGAGCTATCTGTAGAGAGCCAGATATGTTTTCCTTTGGGCAGTTGCCATCTGTCTAAATGCTTTATGGCTTTTCACTTCAGTATTAAATTCTCTCCAAGTTAATCAGTAAACACGCATTGCTGTATTTCACATAATAACCTCCAAAGCGGTGGGAGCGTGCTGGGTGCTTCTTCCCTCCGCTCCCACAGCGGGACACGTGTCGGCTGTGAGGAGCCCTGGGGCAGGGGCATGGCACAGCCCCTGCGTGGGGCTGGGGGCATGGGGTGTCTCTCCCATGCCCCCCAGGAGTGGGGACTGCCTCCTGCGAAGGCGTTGCTGGCACCGTTGTGCGCTGGGCAGAGGGTTTATCAGTGATGGCATGGGGTGTGTGGTGCCTTTCGGGAACTTTGGCCCTGGAAGGGGGACGGCGCCTGGGCGGAGAGCAGTCATGGCGGAGCGTGTCGTGAGGGGGCACAGCGGCGTGTGTTGTGCATGAGGCTCGGAGGGGGTCTCTGCCTCTTCACCTGCCACTGCATGGAGGGCTCCATGCTCCAGGGAGGCGAGGACAGGACAGCCTCTGTGTTGCAAAGGGCTTTTGGGTGATCTTGTTCCCCTGCCCACCTTTGCCCTAGACTGCAGAAGGCCTTTTCTCCTTTTCCTTGGCGAAACATTGGGTGAGCGTAATTTTTTTTCTTTCTTTTTTTTTTTTTTCTTGTTCTGGATTGTAGTCTTCAATCACTTCTCTGCCTGACAGCAGCTCTGCTCCCTGCCTGGGCTGGAGGAGGGGAGGTGGTGTAGGGAGAGATGAAGGCAATATTTCATGTTGTTTGGAGGAAAGGGCTTCACGCTGCTGGTTTTTTTGCTGGCTTGACATGGATCCATCGTGATGGTACAGTATTACCAGTGGAGACAGATAGATGTTTATTTTAGCCACCTTGATCCAGATGCAAAAAAACCTCAGCATTTGGTCCACAGAAAACAAAAAGCAAAGGGCAACATTTGGAGATACAGTGGACTAAAGAAGGACAGGAGAAGAGTAAAAGTGACAGAATCTTTCTTTTTTTTTCTTTTCTTCTCCTGTTCCCCATGTGAACTTGGGTAGCATTTCCTAGGAGCAAGGGTGTGTGTTGAGCAAACACTGAAAAGATCTGAGGAGCGTAGGTGTTTTCCTGGTTCTGGCAGCCTGGTTAATGATCTCGGTCCTTTAAAACTGCCTCTTTTACTGATTGTGTATCAGCTGCGTACCTCTTACTCCCTCTTGTCCCTCCTGCTCTCTGCTCTCTCTTTATCTTCCTCCAACCCTCTGGTGATGCAGGGCCTGAGGAGGTCTACGTTCATTCTGTGTCCATCAATGAATAGGGACAAATCTGCCAAGTGCGGTGAGTTCACTAGATCATGAATTCCTATTATTCTGGATTTCCCATCTTTCTACCCTGTCACCAGTGCCTTTTTTGTCTTTGTGAGGTATAAGACTGTGATCTAGAAGAGAATCAGCTTGGTGTAACCCATCTGAGGCAAAAGGCCCACTGAAGATGGCAGGGGGTGGGGTAGTTCTTGGATTCAAGTCTCGAAAGGTGCATGCTGAATTTAGACCAGCTTTCTGCCATTCCCAACCTGTCTTTCTACCATTGGTAAACTTTTTGCACCTCAGTAACTGTTGAATGTGACTTTCCTTTTCATGGCTTTTCCACAGGATGAAGATGAGACGCCATAAGCTCTTTCTGACTCTCTGCATGGCTGGTCTCTGCCTCATCTCCTTCTTGCACTTCCTCAAGGCCCTTTCCTATGTCACCTTCCCACGGGAGCTGGCTTCACTTAGTCCCAACCTCGTCTCCAGCTTCTTCTGGAACAATGCCCCTGTCACACCTCAGGTCAGCCCTGAGCCGGGGGGTGCAGAGTTCCTCCGCACACCCCTGTATTCCCACTCCCCCTTGCTCCAGCCCCTGCCTCCCAGCAGAGCCAGCGAAGAACTGCACAAAGTGGAGTTTGTGCTACCAGAAGACACAACAGAATATTTTGTGCGTACCAAAGCCGGCGGCGTTTGCTTTAAACCAGGCACCAAGGTGCTGGAGAAGCCACCCGTGGGAGGGAGGCCAGAGGAGAGAGCGGATGGCGCAGCCTCGGGGCGGCCGGGCCGCAAAGGGCGGCCCGCCCCCAAAGCCGTTGAGCGCCAGTGGGACCAAGCGGCGCAAGTGGGTGGAGTGCGTATGCTTGCCAGGCTGGCACGGTCCCAGCTGTGGGGTCCCCACTGTGGTCCAGTACTCCAACCTGCCCACCAAGGACCGCCTTGTGCCGCGGGAGATCCCCCGGCGGGTCATCAACGCTATCAACGTCAACCATGAGTTTGACCTGCTGGATGTCCGCTTCCATGAGCTGGGAGATGTGGTGGACACCTTTGTGGTGTGCGAGTCGAACTTCACAGCCTATGGAGAGCCGCGGCCCCTCAAGTTCCGCGAGATGCTCCTCAATGGTTCTTTCGACTACATCCGCCACAAGGTGCTCTATGTCTTCCTGGACCACTTCCCCCCTGGCGGCCGCCAGGATGGCTGGATTGCTGATGATTACCTGCGCACTTTTCTCACTCGGGATGGCATCTCTCGCCTGCGCAACCTGCGCCCGGATGATGTCTTCATCATCGATGATGCTGATGAGATCCCGGCCCGCGACGGTGTGCTCTTCCTCAAGCTCTATGACGGCTGGACGGAGCCCTTTGCCTTTCACATGCGCAAGTCACTCTATGGCTTCTTCTGGAAGCAACCAGGTACCTTGGAGGTGGTCTCAGGCTGCACCATGGGGATGCTCCAGGCTGTCTATGCTACTGACGGGATCCGTCTGCGGCGCCGTGAGTACTACACCATGCCTGGCTTTCGGCAGTATGAGAACAGCACAGGACACATCCTGGTGCAGTGGTCGCTGGGCAGCCCCCTCCACTTTGCTGGCTGGCACTGCTCCTGGTGTTTCACCCCAGAGGGGATCTACTTTAAACTGGTGTCGGCCCAGAATGGGGACTTCCCCCGCTGGGGTGATTACGAGGATAAACGAGACCTCAATTATATCCGGGAGCTGATCCGGACTGGTGGCTGGTTTGATGGTACTACGCAGGAGTATCCCCCCGCTGACCCCAAGGAGCAGATGTACGCTCCCAAGTACCTTCTCAAGAACTACCAGCGCTTCCGCTACTTGTTGGAGAACCCCTACCGAAAAGCGGAGGGCACTGGGTGAGGCCACGGGAGCTCGCGTGGGAAATCAGAACTTCACAACAA
>NW_010521986.1:17978-26187 GCF_000687285.1 Phaethon lepturus
TGTTTTCTTCTGTTCCTTTCTTTTTTTGTTTTCTTTGGCTACGGGTGGGGTGTGCCATTTCTCCAGGGTCTTTGCCCTCCCTCCCTTCCTTCTTTTTTTCACTTCATCCCAGGGTGATGCCTGGGGACATGAATTCCTCAGTCATGTGAAGGGAGGCCTGGGCAGGAGGAGGAGAGATGTTGGGGACCTGCTCTGGTAGTACCGTAAAGACTTTCCTGCATCTCCCAGACCTCTCCTGCTGGCTGGAGAGAATCTCTGCAGCCAGCTGGTGGATTTTCCTCTGGGGGAGGCTGGGAGGGTCTCATGGGGAGAGAGGGCAGCTGTTCCCATCCACTCTCATCCTTTGTGGATCGGAGCAAGCACAGATGTGAGCCTGAGCTATTCAGTGAGCGTGTGAGTCAGCAGGCACAAACCGATGAGAGTGGTCACGTGTGCAGATGTGTGTCATGGGCATTTTTTGGATGGGTGAATGTGCAAAAGCATCTCAGTATGCGTTTATTTTTTGTATACCTCTATATTCAAAGACTATTTTGGGGAAGTGAAATCCTTTGCTTCCAAGGTGTTCTCCCCAAGATGCAGCCTCCTCCTGCAGGCTTAATGCATCTGTCCTGGGCTGTATCTTGCCCTGATGCTCTACAGCAGCAGATGGGAAGCAGCGGAGAAAGCTGTTTTGTGTTGTTTTTTTTTTTTAACTCTTTTTTTTCCCCCTGCCCCCACAACACTGCACTGGCTTGGCCCACAGAAGCTGAAGCACCTTCCCTGCAGTATGTGCTTCTATCCCAGCTTCTACGTGCTGGGATAAGCTGCAGGGGACTTAATCAGATGGTGGGAGTGTATGTTTACAAGTGCATGGTTTCCTATGTGCATGAGTGCTTACATGCATGGTTTTGGTATGCATGTGGGCGTTTGTTACCAGTATTGTGGGGGAAGGGGACATAGTTGGGCTTGGGTGTGTGTGCTTTCAGGAAATGATTGGGATCCAGAGCCGCGGCCTCTGTCGCAGCATGGATGACTTTTTGGGGGATTCATAGGAGAAGGCCAGGGAGAGCATTGGCTCTGCATAGCAGTGCTACACACGCAGGACTGTTGCATGCCTCTCTGGCTGCCTCTGCAACCCTGTGGACTGTGCCTGTTGCAGGGTTGCTGCTTACATGTGCTGGCTATTCCTTCTTGCTTTGAGGTAAAAAGAAGAGGAGAAGGGTAAAGCTCTGAGTCAACGTTGGGTGTTGTGGGGGAACACAAAGCCTGTCAAGGCACAGGATACATCTGTCTGCTCTTAGGGTGTGAGGGAGCTCATGGAGAAATAGGCCATGGGCAGACTCCCCCTGGGGCCAAGAGACTGTTTTGGAACCATCATGCAATGGAGAGACCATGTGCAGCCCACATGTATGGCCTGGGCCATGCAGACAAAGACCATGCAGAGGAGGGGGGATCTAGGAAGACACTAGTTGCAGCTGGTTGGGCCAGTGTCTGCTCAGAGTTTGCCCATGATGGGTAGTCAGGATCTGGCCTGTCATCGTATTGGACTGATTGGCTCATGTTCTAAGCAAAGAAGTGAGGATCATATGGAGGAGGAGGAGGAAAATGTTGGTGTAAGGAAGAGTGATCCTGACATCAGGCCAGCTGTGCTGAAGCAGGAGGCTTTCCATTGCTGTTAACTCACTCCATCAGGGCTCCATATTCCTGTGTTGTCCAGCCCATTCCCATCCTTGTGCCTCATTCCTAGCTCTGTATCTCTCCTTTTCCCCTCTTATTCCCCTCTCTAGAGAAGTGAAAAACATCAACAAAAATAACTTGATTGCCTAAAAAGACTTGAGAGTGGAACAGAATGAAGATGAACATCTTTTTCTGATCAAACTGAGATGGAGTTCATCTTGGCTCCTTCTACATCTCATGTGTCATCATGCCTGCTTAGAAGAACTGAAGGGCCCTCTTTTTGTTTGTTTGTTTGTTTTTTAAGTCACTCTTCTCATTTCTGCTGTGTCTTCCCCACAGGTAGAAAAGCCCCTTTGGGAACTGAGTGGAGGGAGAAGCTTTGTTAGGTAGCATGCTTTTCCCCTGAAGGGAAGCTGTGGCTCTTCTAAGTCCAGACTTGTTGATGCAGCAGGAGTCATGGGGTCCTTGAGCGAAGTGGCTGCATGGTTGTCTTGGGCATAGAGAGATTATAGAGAAATGGGTACTCAGCTGAGAAAGGAGGAGCCTGAGTTGAGCAAGATGAGAGCAGTAGCACTGAGGCTGCAGCATGAGGGGAAGATGCTTTCCCCAGGGGCAGCCGGAGGAGAGCAGGTGTGTTAGCTCATGGGATTCAGTAGCAGAAAAGCATGGAAGGAAGAAGCTATTTTTCATTTTTACTCTTGGAAGGGCACCTGAGGTCTACTCTCAGACCTTTGGCTTTGCCTTATCTCAGTGACAACAACACAAGCCCAGTGCCAGGCCTTGCTGAAGACAGAAGAGAAAGAGAAGTCAGTCTTTGCATGGGTGCTTTGGCAGCAGCGGAGCCCTGTGAAGCAGGGGCTAAAGTGCATGCGTGCTGGGGCTGCACCTCATTATCTTTTACAGTGGGAGCAGCCTCTCCTCTGATACAGCCCTTTCCGTGCATGGGTGTCCTTGGGGATTTTTAGTGCGCTACAAGTCACGTTTTCATTGCTGAGGTATGGCCCTTGTCTCTCGGGAGTTTCAGATGAGCTCACAGCTGCAATATCTGCATCTCCAATTCCTGAAGTACAGCCTGTTGCCTTCTCTCCCCGCTCCTCCATTATTTGCTCCATCATTCTCCACTTCTCCCTCCGAATTGCCTCTCCCTTCTGCCCCCTTGGGCAGGAGGAGAAGGTCCTGCTGGAAGAGCAGCGCTGGGACACTTCTGCAGGACTCTGGCCCTTGCCTTCTCCTGGACTTACTCACTTCCTTATTCTTAGGAAATTAAATTTAAAGCAGACTTCTGTTGTGGTGGGAAGAAGGGGATTTACAGATGAAATGCATTCTTTTTTGTTTCTCTTTGTCAGGAATCGTTTAAACATTTTTTGACTTAAGGCCAAACCAGTCAATGTTTCTGTCTAATTTGTCTGGCTAACCTTGTGTTTATTATCCTTAGGGAGGTAGAGTGCTTGTCATTAACAATCTTCCTTCTTGTCCCTGGAGGGGACGGGGACTAGCAAACTGACTTTTGCACAGTGATTTCCGAAGGTGGTGGCTTGCCCTCTGTCCAGCCTTGCCTGTACTGCTGTGCCAGGGCCTCTGCGGCCAGTGCAGAGCGGGGACAGCCACCCTCCCAGACAGCCTCCACAAGAGGGAACCCAAAAGCATGTGGGTGTGTCAGGTGGTGAGAGAGGCAAAGGAGGAGGCAGGTTTGTATCAGATCCTCATTTCCCAATGCTGAATTCTGAGGTGAGCGTTGAGGCTCCTTGATCTTGTCTGAACCAGGTCCTGAGGTTTGAGAAGAGAAGGTCAAAAAAAAAAAACATCCTGCCCCTGGGCAGGAACTGGATCAGACCACCAGAGCCTGATGTCTGTTGGTTGTTGCAGCCATGAGCAGCAAAGCCACGTGCCCTCTGCCGCTCTGGGAGTGAAGCAGTCTGGTGGAGGGAGAGAAAGCACCGCAGACCTTTCCCTGCAGCCCTCTTCAGCTCTGTGCTTTTTCTTCCCCAAAACTTTTCCACCTTCAAATTAATTGGTGCAGTGGAGGACCAGGTAGCAGGTGAAATAGTGTGGCATCCCCAGGCCACACACTCTTCCTTTTCTCTTTCTGTCTGCTCATCTCTGTTTTTGCCTTTCATTGTGCTTCTCACCTAAAAAAAGGGATTATGTGCCCATGCATGGCTTTAGAGTGGAGAACTCCTCTTCCTCCTTCACCCCAAATAAAGGGAAGGACGTGGGCTTTGGTGGACCTGCAGCACGTGAGCTTGCTAAAGCAAAAGGAACAGGGCAGATCAGCTGTCTTTGCCCCTCCAGAGGACAGGGGTAGTGCCGTACCCCATGGACAGAAAAGTTGGGGTGGTTTTATGCCTGTGTGGTTGGCATGAAGGACGACACTCAAGTCCACTATTGCTGTTGCTTTCTCTGATCCCTGTGTCCTGCTGAGGTGTTTGCTGTCGTGCAGCTTAGGCCAGCCTGCTCATCATGTCTCTGTGGCAGGTAAACGAGGGGACCTTGTTGGCCTCCAGGTAACGTACAAGTTGGGATGGAGGGAGAGTGTCAGAGCAGAATGGGTATTTGTTCCCCTCCGCCGCCCTTGGTGTATCCTCATGGGATGGTAGTGTCTTTTCTCCTCCCGAACATCCCCTGGGCTCTGTCCTTGTCTCCCAGCTCCTTCCAGCAATCTCCACAGCTGCTATGCCTCTGCACTGTGAAGACACGCGTCCGGGGTCACTCCTGGTCTGATTAGTGAACACTGGTGGTGAAGAGGGAAGGGATGGCTCATCCTGTCTTCACTGACCTCAAACCTTGTTGAGAAAAGAGGGAAGTGAGTGGGAGAATGGATCCTGAATCCTTCCATCGTTGTGTTCTCCCCACCCCCCCAAAAAGCCCTCTCTTCTGACTTCTGAGACATTGAACAAACTCGCTCTTATGGAAGGAGAGGGGGAGCTAGAGGTAAGGGGTGGCAGGAGGGGCTCGGATCCAGCACCAAGAAAGGAGAGGTGTTTCTAATGCAATACACTGACTTTTAAAGCTTTGGGGACTACAGATAATGGATTAAGAAGGGATCTGAAATACTCTTGAGACTAAGAATTCAAACCACTGTTTTTTCCTTCCTGTGTGGATGATGATGCAGTATCATCCTGGAGGTGGTCCAGCAGCACTTCCGAGCCTGGGGTCCACCTGGACCTACTGTTGGTGTTGCGCCTGGGGTGGCCCCAGAATACCCTGCTTTGGCAAAAGAATGCGTGGACTTGCCAAAAATAAACTAAAAGAAGGAAAAAAAAAAAAAAAAAAAAGGAAAAAATAAGAGCATCTGCAAAGCTCCTTTCCACTCTGTAATTTATAAACAGCAAGTAATAATGAATTTTTTGTAAGGATAAATGAAATGTACATTCTTGAAATCATTTTCTCTGTAAATGGTTGGATTTCATTTCACCCTTAAAGGGATGCTTAAAAGGAGGAGATAATAATAAAAATAAAAAAATTTACAAAGTATGAAACAAAGGTGTGTGTGTTTGTGTGAGCATTTATTTCTGATCCCTGGCAGAGGGGTTGCTGGAAAAAAGGGAGGGAAGTTGCTTCCCACCTTGGCAGGACTGTGTCCCCGAGAAGGGAGATTGAGGGGGAGCCTGGCTAGTTTGGGGAATGATTCCTGATTTTGTGGGCCCAGGTCAGACCTAATCTTCTGCATGTTAGGTGAGTATGAGCACATACAGCACATTGTTCCCCACATGAGTGGGGAACAATGGCTGCCAAGCAGCTCACAGAAGAGCTGGTGGATGTGGGAACCAGCATCACCACTCATGAAATGGTCCCCTGTCACCATCTCCCCTCCCTTGGATGCATCCACTTTTTCAAGTAAAGCTGTGGAAACCCTGGAACCCCAAATTAAACTTCCCCACTGCAGAAATGTCTCTGTGGAGGATTACTTTTGGCATGCTGCATGAGAGAACGTGACCTCCTCCTTTTAGCTTATTTTTAAACCAATCTCGTGTAATTTTGGCCGTTGCCGTTAGTATCAAAGCCCAGTCTTGCTCTGAATTCTCTTAAGCATCTGGCCTCAGCAGTGCCTTTGGAAAGGGTTTTTCACAAGCTCATGTGCCAATCTACAGCTAATTTCACTTTTTACTTTAAGTGCTTCAGGTTTATTCCTGGTCCCATTTAGAGATAGTGACTGTAAACATCATAGGTTAGTTTCTTTATAATCATTACATCCACCACATTCCGCCTTCTTTGTGTCTTCCCTGTCAGTCTAATGTTTTCAATTCTCCTCTTGTGGAAGGGTCTCCATCAAACTAGAGGCTTGCATTGTGCATTACTTAATGTCTTTCTGCTGCTTCCGTCTCTGGAACAAAAGGCCTGGAATAAACATGCCACTCAAAATTAACAATTAAAATTTTCTATTAAGAATTTTTAGCATTCTTAGTGATAGTTGTATTTTTGTGCCTGAATAGGAGATAATCTAAAAAGAGATCATGCCAGAATGCCTGAACTTTCAATTTTTCAAGAGGGGAAGGTAAGTATATAAGCTTAGGCCAATAGCAATTTAGGGACACAATTTAAGAAATGAGAGCTGACTAGGTTAAAGGTTCTCCCATGTATTTTTCTTGCCTCCAACATGAAATCTTTTACTGACATTTGTATTATTTTAAGAACTATTGTAAGTGGCATTTCTTCAGTTTCTTAGGAGATTTTTTCAAAGGCGGCAGTGACAAAACCCAGGACCAAGCTTCTGCTGCAGAAGCTCGAAGCACCTCTGTGAGTGACGGGTTGACCCTTCCGCAAACCAGTCCATGGTGGAGACCCTCATTTGCAGGAGCAGTGCTGACAGCCAAGTGCGAGGGGCATGTGGCTCCACCATGAGCCTTGTACACCATCTCTCAGAGGGTCCCTCAAGACATCAAAAAGGGTCTTGAGACATGCAGCGTGCATCCTGGATGTGGATATGGAGCCTTAAGCACCGTATTGAACCAGCAGCGTGCAAGCCAAACGATGCCAAGTAAATCCCATGTGTTTTGCAGAGTTTCAGTATCCCAACGGGCATTATATAGCGAGATGCACCATGGACGGGCTCTGGCATGACCTGCCTGGAAATGAGATGTTTCCCCCAAGCTCTTGCTGTATGTATGCCTGCTCGTTGCAGGCACTGTGCAACACTGCTTGGTGGGGACGGAGGCTGCGGCAGACCCTCTGTCTCTGATTCACGGAGGGGCTTGCTCCGGCTGTTTCCTGATCGATGCCTGCAGCAGGTTTTCTGGTCCAGGGGATGGATGTGCTGTTTCCAAACACCAGGGTGCTTGGAAACAAAGCGACTTCAATACAAACTTACAGCACCATTTAGACAGCTGGAAGGGGGATACCAAGAGCCTGGCTTGCTGGCTGTTTGTTTTTGTTGCTTGGATACATTTGTTCCCTGTGTAAGGGCACGGCTTAATATGCTGCTTAGCGGGGACAGTTAATTTTTAATTATTAGTCCAATTTTATATATTTTTTTAAAATCTCACTGCTTTAGTGGCTCAGCTGGGGGAAGCAGTGAGGCTTCAGCTGGCTGGCAGGCAGTCCGTGGAGCAGCGAGAGAGAGAGTAGTCCCAGCCCTGGAGAGTGTCACCAGCAAATGGCTTCATGCTCACGTGCCCCCAGCTGCAGGCGCTGGCTGCCCTGCTTTCCAGAGCACCGCGACGGAGAGGATTTGGCTGCAGCCATGGCAAAAAGGAGGCATATTCTTGCTCCTGGCAGTAGCACGTGTTTCTGTGGCTCACAGGCACGCTCATACCAGAGCTGTGTCAAACCTTCACCTGGGAGCAAGCCTTGCGGGGCTTTGCTGTGACGCTGCAAAACGGCCTCAGAGGAGCCGTGCAAAACTGTCCCATTTGGAGAAGGGGCTCCAGGTCACTGAAGTGAAAGGCTGGCATAAGGGATATCATCCGAGGATGCTTGGGAGAGGAGCTTGGCTTGGGGCCAGGCTGCTACTAGCTTTGTCTTTGTGGCTGCAGCAGGGACAAGCACGGCAGCAAAAGGTTAAAGGATCAACCCACTTCAGCTAATGCTTGGGAAGCTACTGTAAGCATCTCTGAGAACGCCAAACACAAAGCCTTACCTTGGAACTAAGGAAAATTTGGCAATCCTGACATTTCCAGCGTTCTGGGCGTGCTTTTTTTTTTAAGCAAAGTGAGAAGAGAAAAGAATTCTTACCTTTTGAAATACATTATAGCTACGTAAGAATACAAATCTTTCAAGGCCATATCTCTCCTCACCCTGCCAAATTAAATACAAAATAAAACTCCATTGTCTTACTCGTATATTTCCTGTGCCTTACAGCTTGAACTGTGGATCCTTTTGGCTGAAGTCCATCCCAGTAACGATTTAATTTGGGACCTACACTTCACCTTTCTAAAAATAAGGAAAACTGAGAAGAGCTTCAACTAAGCTGTGCTGAATAAAGATCTAAAATGACTTCTCCAGGATCTCAAATTAAAGAAAATATATTACCCAGAGAATGTATAAAATCAAATATTATAAGCCTGCCTCCATGCAGAAAATCCTTTCCTGGCATTTTAGCCCTCTTCTACAGTCT
>NW_010521987.1:0-1274 GCF_000687285.1 Phaethon lepturus
GGAGGGCAGGCTGACGAGCATGGGAGCCTGGAAGGCTGTTCAGTGGGAATTACCGGCCTCAACACTGAGCGAGGGGGGGACGGGGGGGAGCTGGGAGAGAGGGGAAGACCCATGGGGAGACGCAGTGTGGGGAGGAGATTCCCCCCGCTCCATCGCCAGGGAAAGGGAGCGGCTGGGGGGAAGGAGAGGGATGGAAGGGGTGACATCTTCAGGCAAATCCTCCCTCCCCGTGCTGAGGACGAGGTGGGTGCCATGTCTCTGCTTGCTACCTCCTGCGAGCGCCATGCAAGCCCCGAGCCTGCGTCTCGGTGTCAGGGACCCCCAGCCAGCCCCTGACAAGCCGGTCATCATGGCATGGTGCAATGTGCTATTGCACCTGTTTAATTAACCCCAATTAGTCCAAGTGCTATTGCATCTTCGGGCAGTGGTACCCCGGGGGGGCGCAGGCTGAAGGGAGGTGGGGCAGAGACCTCGCCGGCAGCTGGTGGGACCTGGGCAAGGAGCTCCTGAAGGCTCCTGTGGTGACATAGCCAATGCGACTATCTGACAACGCGGCTGACACCTTCAGATGCACAGCTGAAAGCGGGATTGGGGTGTCGGCATTCGCGAGACGCCCTGTGTATCAGTATCAGCCAGACATACAGACCTCAGAGGTCCAGTGACACTGGGACTAGAAGAAATCGGACAGTGTCCTGCAGGTCCTTCAACCCGTTTGGGAACCCCAGCCCAGAGTGCGTTTGTTTAATGCTGGCTTTCCCAGTTTAGGATACTTCTGAAGTAGGCACCGAGGATGCTGGATCTGATATCTTGTGGGAGGAATGATCTGTGGTGCTGGAAATGGAGGCTGCACTGCTGTTTGCTCCAGGAGCCTTCTGCGTATCACTGGCAAAGGGTTTGCTCTCCCAGCCTAGTTTCACTTTCCCGAATGACTATCAAATGTCTTTTCCCCTTAAATTTCAGCAGAGCTTTTATTTACCAGAAGCTTGCTACATCCTTCCTGCCAGGTTACCTGTAGAAGGTACGCTTCAAGGTTTAATCCCGTCCCTAACAAGCTGCGGCACGTCATTTGGCTCTGGCGTTATCCTTCACAGCATCCAGACTTGGTTGCTGCTATGGGGACCAGAGCTGGATTCTGCAGCAGTTCTCACCCCATGCAGACCAGGTCTGACAGCACCCCACGTGCACTCAGGGGTCCCTGCTCCCCTCCTTTTTTTGCCCCAAATCTGGGAGATCTGCACTGAGCAGGGGCTCCGGTTGCGCTCCCCAGGGCCGGG
>NW_010521988.1:0-22587 GCF_000687285.1 Phaethon lepturus
GCATGGCGCGGGGCCACCGCTGCAGGGCCTCCTTGTTTTCAAAACCCGCACAGCTGGACCCACTCACTGGCAAAAATGATGACTTCGAAAGGATTAAATGGATAGTTAACTGAAGGACTCTTATGCCTGAAACTAACAAAAATACCAAGGGCTTGTGATTTTGTTGTGTACAACATACCATCATGTCTGTGTATGCTTCTGCAAACCTAAATCTTCTTTACTATCACAGAAAGCTGTACACTGTCATGGCAGTTTAATGTTTTAACTTCGAAAATCTTTCAGAGTAAGTATTTCATTTACCTTTTTTGATCTGTTTGGTCTTTGGGTTTCCCTACTTTGTCTCAAACACATTTTACGTGGTTCTAGAATTGAAATTGGCATAACTTTTACAAGATATCTCAAGGGCATCCAAGTCAAGAATTAAGATAAAACTCAGTTTAAAATTGAAACTGTAAAGAAATACTCTTGAACAACAACCTGTTGTGTATGTTGGACAGCAAATAACCTCTAAGGCTCTTTTAAAAATAAAAATCTATTGGTCCTGAACTACAACAGCCAAGCCAGCAGCCCACCCACCTGCATACGTTAACTCTGAGAAATGAACAGCTAGCTTGCCATAAGAAGGGAAGGCTGCTTTGATTTGTGGGTTTGTGCCCTTCACCAGAATTGCTCACAACAAGACAATTTCCTCCACAAAAAAGATATACATAGGAAGTATTCAGGGAGTATACAGGAAGTATTCCCCTGGATACCAGAAACACTCTCACCTGCTTTCTGAGCAAAGGGGAGATTTGCTGATGTCTTCTCTCCTCCTTTCCTTTCACATCATTCCTACCATCATGCAGCAGAGACGAGTCTGTCCAGAAGAATCTGCCTAGAGGAAAGAAAAGACAAATGGGAAGAATATTAGAACTTGACTCCAAACAATTTAATACTTCCTGATCTATATTTTTAAAACAAACCGCAAAGTGTTTTCTGAACACTTATTTTGGTGTTAAATAGGCTTTTCTAATACACAGATGAATGAGATAGTTTTCCACATCAAAACATTGAAAATTTAATATTTTAATCTACTTCATTCCTACACGCTGATCTTTATACATTTAATATACACTTAACACCTACAATTTTATCATTATAAACCCCTACTCAACTAGTCAAGGAGTTCAAAAAGTTCCCATTGAGCGGGAAAAGAAGTTTAGCATATCACCATTATTTAAAAAAGGCTATAAAAAGAAAGCGATTACACCCTCCTTACTAAAGTAAACAAATGAAACTTCATAATATAATTGGAATTTAAAGTGTTTAACATTATAGTCCTCAATTCATGTTTATGGTCAAAGTGTTTTAAAATATAAATGACTTGAGTCCACAATCTTTTTCTGATGTGATTTTGGACATGTCTCATGACACACATTTATTCTATATCACTGTAACAAAAGTGGCATGATTACAAAAGAATCAAACATTTCCTGTCATGCCAGTCAAACTTGTCAGTACCTAAATGTTTTAATGTAACTGCTTTGTGTAAATGGGCACAGAGCACACATAAAACATCAATTACATAGCGAAGTGCAGTGCAGCTAAGGAGAAAACAAAACAAAACAAAACAAAAACAAAACCAGCATCAGTTATGACAAGAACTGGTAAAAAATGAAGTCTGCATATCTGAAAAAAATGAAAAACCTCATGTTTTATCTTATGCTTTCATTTTATTTCCACTTCAAGTTAGTATCCTTGCCTCATTCCTTTCACTTTTACTTTCAAGTACAGCACAACACTTAAGGAAAAATTACCATTTGTCATCACTAATCCACTTTTAGCCTTCCTTCTTAGAGGCACCTTTTTCCCTTCCTCCTCAAAAAATTTTCTAGATTTGGAAAAAAGGCAAAATGCAACACAGACTGTCCATCATGATTTACTGAGTAGCAAAAAGGAAGTAAAAAATAATTTAAAAGTCTCAGTTGATTAAATACATCTTAAATAAATCTTCAAACCTAAATGTCAGATTTTCCAAAGGCAGAAAATAACATTAGAAACTGCTCTTCCCCCACCAAAATAAACTAGATGAGTGAAAATGCTAGCTTAAAAGCTTTTGCCCACAACTATAATATCATTTACAATGTTTGAATTGCAGTATCAAACATGACTCCTCTGTGATGTATGTCAAAATGAGACTGTATTTCCTGTAGCAAATTAAAATAGAGGTTTAAAATTTGTTTAATAATTCATTTGCTGGAAGCTCCTGCAGTTAGACTTCTCGTTTTCCAAAAATATCCCCTTCTGATAAGAAATTTAATTATATTTTCCCTTCTTAGTTAATTTTGAAACTGAGTCCCTGTAACAAGTAATACAATATTCTTACTGCAGTAAGTGACGTAGTCTCACCTTCCCCTAGAGAAACACAGAGTGGTTGAGGGTGGAAGGGACCTCTGGAGATCATTTAGTCCAATCCCGTTACTGATAGGATGAACACCTAGAGCAGGTTGCCCAGCACCATGTCCACTTGGGCTTTGAATACCTTCAAGGATGGAGATTCCAAAACCTTCCTGAGCAAGCTGTGCCAGTGTTTGACCAGGGTTTGCTTTTTTTTTTTTCCCCTTTATGTTTACACACAATTTCCTGTATTTCAATGTCTGCCCATTGCCTCTTGTGCTGTCACTGGGCAGCACTGAGAGGAGCATGGCTCTGTCTTTGTACACCTTATAAGATTTCCCCTGAGCCTTCTCTTCTCCAGGCTAAACAGACCCAGTTTTCACAGCCTTTCATTGCACATTAGATCCTTCAGTCTATTTATCACATTCATGGTCCTTCACTGGACTCATTCCAATAAGGCCATTTGTCTCTTGGACTGGAGAACCAAGTTCTAAATCTAGCACTCCAGGTGTGGCCTCACCAGTGTGAGTGGAGAGGATCACCTCCCTTGACATGCTGGCAATGCTCTTCCTATGTAGCCCAGGAGGAGGTTGACCTTCTTTGCTGCAAGAGCACATTGCTGGCTTGTGTTCCGCTTCTTGTACATGAGGATCAACATGTGCTTGGGTGTGACCATCTCATAGTAACTGCAGCTGAGGCTGCCCCCAACCTTCACATCTCTGGACAGTCCTTCCTTGTTTGTAAGTATCAGGTCCAGCAGATTTTCTCCCCTCATCACCTCCTTTATCACCTGTGTCAGGAAGTTATTATCAGTGAACTCCAGAAATTTCATGGATTCCTTGTGCTCAGCGTGCTTTCCCTTCCAGCAGATATCAGAGTTATTCCTGTCACCCATGGGGATCTAGGGACTGCAAATGAGGCTTCTTCAAGTTGTCCTAAGTGGGCCTCACCTATGTCTTGATCAGGTAGTCTGTAGCACACCCTCACCACCACATCATCCCCATTAGTCTGCCCTCCAATCTTGAGTAAGCAGCCCTCTGCTGACTCATCACCTGCCCCTAGGCAGAGCTCCATGCATTCTTGCTGTTCTCTCACATAAAGGGCAACTCCTTCTTGCCTTACCAGCCTGCCCTTCCTAGTGACTCTGCTTGCAATACTCCAGTAGTGTGAGCTATCCTACCATGCCTCTGTGATCCCAGTATGATCTCAGCCCTGTAACTGCACACAGACTTCTAATTTTTCTTCCCCCATACTGCATGCGTGAGTTCACAGGCACTTCAGAGAGGCACCCAGTCATGCTGATTTCCCAGAATGAGAGTTTCCTCCATAATACTGTCCTGTGGGCACTTCCCTATATATATATGCGTTATGTTTAGCATGGGCTTTCTTCAGCCCTGTTTTTGTAATTATGAGATGTCTCTTGTCCATATTGCCCCATATGCTTTTTTTTGCCAGCTTAGTCCACCACTTTTTCAGTTGGCTGTGGATTGTCATCTCCCTCCCCTGTCATTCCCAGTTTAAAGCTCTCCTAAAGCAGGTTAGTTGTCCTGTTGACAAAGGTACTTTAGGTCCACATCATGAGGTGGATCCTGTCTCTTTCAAGCAGTCTTCCACCCTCAAAAAGGGCCCCATGGTCATAAAAACTAAATTCCTGTTATTTATGCCAGGCATTTACATGCATGATCCATCCACCCTGCCTCAAGCATCTCCCCTGTGCCAACAGGACTGAAGATACACCACCTGTGTCTCCATGTACTTGATCCTAAAGCCATGTAGCCACTCTTGATATGCTTCAGGTCTCCCACAGCCATATCATTGGTATCCAGATGAAAGAGCAGCCAGGGATAATAGTCAACTGGTCAGAATGGCAAAGTTTCTCTGTTAGTTAGTGCCATCACCTCTGTTAGTCTAGTATTTTTTTTTACTTAAAATGCTTTTTCAAACAATCCCCTGCACAGACACACTCCAAGTCATACACAAAAAGAATAAATTATTTATATTGTTAAACTCACACTTAACATTAACCACAGGGCCACAATAAAAACACTATTTACAATTGCTATTTTGTATGTCACAAAAACTGCATAAGGTCTTAAGCCACCAAAGAAAAGGAGAGGAGGATAATTTTCTCAACTGAAGGGAAAAAAAAAGGGTTAACAGTAGATCAGGCTTGCCTGAGAGAAACTTCTCTGTATAAAAACAGTGACAACTGACAGTATGCAACCTGCAAGGCATTATTCCTGATAACTGAAGAGACATGACCAATTTCAACAAGTTCATTAGCAGATTTTTTCCTATACAGTATATGTTCTGTATTTTGAATGTAGTTGACACAATTAGAAAATTTTCAGCATATGAGTTCTGACATGCAAAATAATTCTCTTACATCTCTAGATAGAATCTTATTTTTCTTCCTTTATAACAGTAAAGTAACTGTGTGATAGTGGAGAGATTAAAGGTATGTGTTGTTGATGGAGCATTACTGGGTGCTTACACACTCTCTGAATAAAATATCAGAAGCCTTTAAAGGTTTCCTCTATTACTGGGTAGGCTCACAGATTTTTCTAGTTTCCAGGTGAGACTAATTATGTCTAATTACTAAGGAAACATGACAGAGGGTCTGGAGGAAGAGTAAAAGCTCCCAACATAAACACTGCTGTCTAAGAAGAGAAGACATACCAAAAAGATGGTGGTTTTGGTATTTGTTGAGGTTTTCCTTATGTACAGGGGCAGAATAGGAGATGAAGTGGTGGCAGGAGAGGTTATGGAAGAAATCAATAAAAAGAAAGGAAACAAACTGCCAAGGCCAGGTTATAATCACCTAGGGATCTAAAAACTGAAATTGCTAAACTACTAATCTCTTCCCCGAAACTGCTTTCATAGCAGAGGACTGGAAAATAGCCAAATAGATTCAAGAAACTATAGGCTTCTAAACCTGACATTCACAGTGGACAAATCATAGTAAAAGGCATAAATAAAGTACAGAAGCCTGGTCACCTGACTAAATATGATATACTAGGGAAGAGACCACATGTTTTTTCAAAAGGCAAATCATGTATCACAGAATCATTGGATTTCTCTGAAAATTTCAGTAAATCTGTGAATAATGCAGATCAAAATAATTGAGGCGGTCTGAATTTATAAGAGGCTTTAGTTGAAAGCTTTCATTGAGGGTTCTTTAGGAGACCAAGTACCTACGGCATAGGAGGAAAGGGTCTTGCATAGATAAATAATTGGTGAAAAGACAGGAAGTGAGAGTAAACTATCTGTTTTCACAGTGGAGGAGGTCACCAGTGGGGTTAAACGAGGATTTGTGCTTGGATCAGTGCTGTTGAATAGGCTGGTAAACAAACTGAGAAAGAAGAGTGAGAACACAACATTTGCTGACAATACAAAGTAGTTCAGAACAGTAAAAATAAAGGACATCTGTGAAGAACTGCAGAGGACTTCTGCAGGACTCAGTAGAAGGCTAAATATAACACAGATAAATGTGAAGGGAATGCTCACAGACCGAAAAATCAAACCATGTTACCCTGGCATAAAATGATTGTCCCTGAGCTAGCCCTTGAGATGCAGGGAAAAGACTTTAGGGTTACAACAGATAAAGGAACATCCATTCAGAGTGCAGCAGTAGTCTAAGCAGCAAATCAGTTTTTAGGGATAATTAAGAAGGAACTTCGTAGGAGACAGAACATCATTACAGATTTTCTTAAGTTCTTGTTGGCTGCCACCCTTAAACTGTGTGCAGTTTTGATATTCAGTCCACCACCTTCAAAAGGATGTAGCAGAGCAGATAAAGCTTAGAGAAGAGAGGAAAAGGTGGCCAAAGGTGGAAGACATTCTGTACAACTAACAATGAAATCGTAAGTACCTCTTCAGCCTGGAAAAAACAGCTGACTGAAAGGAGATAAGACAGATATTTACATTCAGACACCGTAGTTTAAGCGCTTCTCACATCATTTACTCAACTGTATCCTAATGTCACTGCCAAATATTTAAACACAGCTCTTGCCAGAATATGAATGGATCTTTAAGAAGTACTTTCAAATAACGTTTGTATAGAAACGCACTCTCTTGTTAACTGTGGTCGCTACCAGATATAAAATGTCAGTCTGTGAACATGCAGTTGGCAAATACATCAATGAACAGCTTATAATACACCTCTGCCTTAAAATGAGATTATGTGGCTGGGCAGTTACTAGTCTGAATTTTCTATTATAAATGTCCAAAGCCAATTATTCTTATGGTCATTAAAAAAAAAAAAATACATCGGTGGAACCATGAAAGAAATCCTGTTATAGTCCATGCATAATAATAATAAAAAAATAAAAAATATTCAGGTTCGTTCCAGTAATAACTATGACAACATTGTATCACCCTTTCCCTCGGTTTACTAAACCTTACTTAGGAGCAGGTGTTTGCAGTTTAAGAGAAAAAACAGAAACATGGGGAAAATAAAACCAGTCCCTACCGTCATGTACACTATATCAGGAATCAATAGCAGAACTGCAGCAATTGAAACACAGGCAGAAAGATATCTGGCAGAAAGATACCTGAGATCTATCTAAAGAAGAAGTCCTTAATCCTAAATACAACGGACATCAGCACAAAAAAATAACAAATGGTCACCGTGGCTGTCACCTATGGAATCAGCCTGGTAATACACACATCAAGCAGGACAGCAGTTAATGAGATATGAAAAGGTAGTATACTAAGTTATTTCCATGCCCAGATAGCGCAAAGACATCTTCTATATAAGCATAACAAAAAAGTGGAAATTTCTCTGCCAACATGGAAATTTTTAAGTGCATTGGACTCAAATGTAATACAATTAAAAAGCCCCAAAATAAGCATAAAGAAAACATTACTAACATAAGAAAAATCACTTCCAATACTGAAATGTGATATATAACATCAGGGCTATAATAAGCAGAATTACTTTTGATCAGTTTTAAAATTAGAGTCTATAACCATTTTCAAGCTATTTTACTTTTCTGAGACAAACGTAATTAAAAAGCAGCCTCTCAACACTAGAAAGTATGGGTTTTTATTAAAGACCCATACAGATAATACAAAGAATGCTACAGTAAGAAAAAGGATGTAGTAAACAGGCTATAAGGTCAGTGTCATAAGCAATACATCTCCATTTTTCTTCAGCCCACCTTTAAAAAGTCAACCCCCGTCCTATCTTTCTGACCATCTACAAACTAACCTTTACACACCTTGAGATAGAATCAGTTTTTCATCAGTATGGCTATGGATTACTCAGAAAAAATATCTTCTACAGCAAAGGACAAATTGTCAAGTAATGGAAACTGGGAATGACTCAATGAAATGCTACTGATATACTCAATTACATGTGAATATATGCCTGCAAAGCCTCTCAGAAGACCTGCAAAAAATAGGATAATTTACAAGTAGCATAGATATCTAGAATTGTGTAAAACACAATGGGTTTTTTTCCATTTTTATTCCTTTAAAATTTCACATATCTTGGGCTTTATTTTCATTTGATTCCAAATAGTATTATGCAAAAAAGGTCATGAAAATTCATCAGTCTTTGATGCAAATTACTGCCTTAATGATCAGCTTGTCATGCCTTAATGGCCTCACATGGCAATTTTAATTGTAGCACAGAGATACCAGAGTTTGCTGTAAACCAGCTGGCTTGAATACTAGTAGTTTAGCCATGGCTGTGTGAACATACACCCTGGCTAATTTAACCACAGGCTCTGCACCATAGCTACAGTGGTTCTTATTCCTGAGCTGGCTTCTCTGAAGTTAGGGGAGGTACCTCGAACACTGCACTGCCAAAAGTTGCATGGAGAATTTCTTAATGAATGAAAGGACCTTGGCACACATTTGCTTAATGTAGGTTCACATTACTTAACATAAATCTAGCATAAATTATTTCACATTGGCAGGTGCATTCCCAGAGTTCTCTGCAGTATTGGGAGACCGAAACAAGGATGGCACCTTGCACTGGAAATGTTTAATTCCCTTCATTTAGATTGTGCAAGTAACCTACAGTCTCAGTAATCTGATCACTTAATATTACTATGTTGAAGGTCAATATTGAAGTAGTTTGATTAGATTAGTGTGCTAGTTTTTATTTATTTTGAGACCCAACGGTGTTGCTTCTATTGGGGCATTCAGAATGTGCGGACTGCCTAAAAATTTATTACTACAGACTATTTAGTATAAGCATCGCATGATGTTATCACTAAAAGAGTCTGATTTTGTCATTAATTAGTTTAGTTAAAAGTTACAATAAAATAAAAAATATGTTACTCTGCAGTAGATAGGTTTCCTGTTGACCAATAATTAATTTTATTCAGTTACAGAATGCAATAACTATTTTTTTTCCTGCATGGAAAGCAGAACAGCTATTTGGAAAAATATAGCATCAGTTACTAAATGATTTTGCATCTCTTGCGGTGAAAATATTTAGCCTGCTGCTCAGTCTGCAGTTATACATTTAATAACACTGCAGGTTGTGAGCAAATCCTAAATAACATGAAGTGTATGTATGGGTAGGGAAGACTGCTGGAGGCGAAGGGGAATAATCAGCCAGTAAGACAATGCAGGTCCCAAAACCTACCAGAGAGAGGACTTAAATGGACTTCTCCATTTAATAAAACCTTTTTACAAGTAGTAGACTAGCTACATGCCTTATTTGTCCTAGCATGCCCAAATAAACACACTTAGCTACCATGAAATGTATACTCCAGACTTTAGAGTATCAAGTACTCTAACTTCAACAACTTAAGCACAAGTTGATTAAAAGGGCAGTTTTTCCTTGAAAACAGATATATGTCAGAGACTTCCTGAAAAACAATGAAACTGTTATTGATTTCATGACAAAGGTTGTACCTATTCTGTTGATAAGTAACATTAAGCAACCTTACCATGAATTTCTGATGGAACTTGTTTCTGTATTGTCCTCATTAACTTCTTACTCTTGCATTTGTGCCATTCCTTGACTCTTCAGAGTCTTAAACAGTAATTCTCCTCCAACAATAATTTTCTCTTTAATAATGTATCAAAATAGCCATCCCCACTAAAAAAAAAGGAAACTTTAGCATAATTTCAAAACATTTATTGAAAGGGAGAGGCAGCAAGCAAGAACCAGTTATGAAGTGATCATTTTCAGGCTGTATTTAGTTGTCCATAAGAAATTTTCAAAGTCATGCAAAAGGTATGTTGGGAAGCAGGATTCTATTTTATTTTAGCCGGAAAAAAAATGACAGCTTGCAAGGATAAGGAACTCTATGAGGAAGTTTAACACCCATCCCCCTAAAATCCCTTAACTCCTCCCATCAAGTAACAGATTTTTCACATGTATATTCATGAAGGATTATGTTCCAGGCTTCTTAATGAGTTTTTACTAGGCAGGTGAGCCTTGATGGTTTAAATAAACATGTTTTATTTGGAGTGGTTGAAGACCATATAGACAAAGAACACACCTTGATTACTGTGTGTAAGCCAAAGCAATGTCAGTGAATGGTGTTATGTAGCTATCACTCCACATTTGAAAGATTTATGAAATACTTTAAGATTAATATGACTATTTTTCTCAGTTCTAATATGTACATATACAAATATATGTAGAACATGGACATACTTTTACCCTTGCATACACTTCAGGCACCATCTCAGTTTCTTTCAGCTTCCAGAGTTTAGATCATCAAATAGCACACAAGAGCTATATGCAGTAGAGGCCATTCAAGTAAAAATAATGTCACATTTCTATTCCACAAGGTAGAATAAAAAAACAGACATACAACAGCTCTTCCTATGTATGTATGCAAAATTCACGGTTTCTTCTTATTGTTCTTTCTGACTTAGACTCATCAGCTGCCACAGCATTCTTTTTCCAAATGGCACAGTGACTGAAAACCTCAGTCAAGTCATACATTCCCACTTCTTTCTTCCATACATTGTATATCTAAGAAAATTGACAGCTATACCTTGAAGGCCTGTACACATCCTTATAACTGTTAGGAAAAAAGAGAATTAGGTTGAATGATACCTGAAACTTAATGCTCTAAGAATATGAGACACTTCATCATTTACTGGTTAATACTAGGAACATAGCTTCCCTGGATGATAGTCAACTTTCTTCAGTGATACAGGCAGTCCTTTATAAATTAACTGCTCAATGTACATTCTGAACTGATTCATCTGTGCTGGCAGATAAGATGTGACTCCTTAAATGTCACTTCCTTTAAAATATTATAGCAAAAGTTGAATAGGGCAAAGTGAATTTATGAGATGGTTTAACATGAAGTATGTCTTTCCTATAAGACCAAGGGAAAAAAAAAAAACCTACTTCCATCTCAGAATAGATAAAGTACTCTCTTTGTCAATTTGATGTCAGTTTTGTCAACTGAATTTGAAAGAACTGCAGTTAAATGCAACGAAGGCTACAACCATCACTCTGAAGCAGATAACAGAAAAAGTTTGTTTCCTTGAAGTGAACTTTAATGATAGCTGCTTTGAAGCCAAGTCTCAGTTTTGCTCCTTATCCTATATTCTACTGAAACGAAGACAGTCATAATTACTATTTGCAATTCATTAAAGACATATTCATTCCTTAGACTTTTAAAGTAATATTTCAACTTCAATCACAACAAGTTGGATCAATCTGCCAATTTTTTTCTTAACAAGTAGCATAATAAGACTATTGAGTGTCTGTGACCAGAAAAATGTTTCTGATCTGAGGCAGATTTTGAAATACATAACTGGTATATACATAACTTGTTGACATGGATTGCTTTTTTAAGTAACCTGAACTGACAGAACTGCACAAAGAATTAAGCACTTTTATTCCTGTCATAAGAGAAGGATAGAGAATGTGACATGCCTACAAGCCAGCAGTTATCATGCAGATTCTCAAATAGAAGAATTCAAATAGATTTCCAAAAGCAGCAAAACAATTCACATATTTTCACAGCTGGATCATTAAACTCCATCTATTAGTGTTGTCTAATGTTTTTAATTACAGGATTTTATTTGTATTTGCCAATGACTTTGCCAGACTTCAGTTATTCCGTTCATATTGTCTAAGGTAGTTCTTGGGGGCGGGGAGGGTGGTGGGGTGGGGTGTAGGTCTGGGAAGAAAAGGAACGCATTCATCTTTGTTAGCAGACTGTCAAAATTCATGTTTGTTTTCAAGAACAAGGTTGGGGTGGGGGGACAAGAGGGAAGATTGATAAATACTGAAAGTCCTCCATTAGAAAAAATCTGTCCTTTGGTATAGGGACTGCAGGTTAGCCTTTGAACTGGAATCCACCTCATCTGAAACCAGCCACATTTATTAAAAATACATACATTTAGAAACTGTAGAGACTTGCCTGACTTGAGAAACTAAGAATTACTGAAAACTGTCTTTGCTGAGCATGTCTTGCTTTTCCAGCTGATACTACAGACAAAGTGGTTTATGAACTAACCATGTACCCCCATACACTCCCACCCCAGACAGCAGGAAGAAGGACTGGGCTTCTGTTGCAGTGTCTGTTCTGGAGCTGTGGAGCTGAACCTGACACCCGGAGGCAGACTCGCCTTTGCTTTAATGTCCATTAATCAGGATTCAGATTCTTTTAGAGGAAACTGATTTGAATCACTGGGGAGACAAAATATTAAATTAGTGAACTGTTACAGAGATGGATGGATCAGAAGCCAGGACCAGCAAGAAGTCTGTCTGGGAGAAATGGGTCAGGAAAGGGGATAATCAGTGGCAGATTGTACTGTTCTTGGCTGGGATAGAGTTAATTTTTTCATAGTTGCTCATATGGTACTGTTTGAATTCGTTACCAAAATAGTGTTGATAACACATCAATGTTTTAGCTATTGCTGAAGAGTGCTTACACAGCTTCAAGGCCTTCTGTGTTTCGCACGCTGGCCCACCAGCGAGGAGGCTGGGGGTGCACAAGAAGTTGGGAGGGGAGACAGCTGGGACAGGTATCCCCAATATGGAATATCCCCAACTGACCAGAGGGATATTCCATACCATATTGACGTGATGCTCAGCAATAAAAGATGGGGGAAAGAAGGAAGAAGGGGTACATTCAGAGTTATGTAATTTGTCTTCCCAATTAACTGTTATGCATCATGAAGCCTCGCTTTCCTGGGGATGGCTGAACACCTGCCTGCCAATGGGAAGTAATGAATGAATTCCTTGTTTTGTTTTGCTTTGCTTGCACACATAGCTTTTGCTTTCCCTATTAAACTGCCTTTATCTCAACCCACTTCTACTGTCTTCTACTCTTCTCATTCTCTGCCCCATCCTACTGTAGGGGTAGTGAGCAAGCAGCTGTTTTGGGCTTAGCTGTCTATGGGAGTTAACCCACAACATGTATTAACATTTAGGAAATATTATTGCTACTTTTCCTAGTCCAATTTCCTCTTCAGTTTTATTATACCAGCTAAATTTCCAGACATTCTACACTTACATAAAAACAGTATGAAAAGGAAGTTGGAAAGCTATCAGTTTATAAATCCAATCTAAGTATTTCAAGATGTTAGATCCTATCTTAATAAATGTGTATTGCACATGTAAAATTCAAGATTTTGACTCTACCTGGGGGAAAAAAATCATTAAAAGAGCTATAACTAATTATTGTGCATGGAAATCAGTATCAAATCCAAGGTTTTTCAAAACAGTACTAGAGTCAACTGAAGAATACTACTTTTCAGTTGTTTTTCTTATGTTACATTACGACCAAAACAAAAGCAATCAAGTCCTGGAGGATTTAAAGCAAATGTTCTATTTGATAGATTATCCTTCCTTGGGTTATCTTAATTTAAGGAGACTAAGAATTTTAATCATATAATTTGCATTTTGTCATTCAAGGAGCCTCATTGCAAGTCAATAAAAGGAATGTTCAATCATGACTTGGGCAAAATATATAGGTTGTGACCTACTGGTATACTCCATTGCCTCTTATATGAACCCACAGAGAGCAGAAGGACAATGCATAAACACACAGAGAAAAGAAACGTGAAGAAAGGTGATTTAGAGTGTCTCTTCATTATGCAAAGTCACCCAGATTTAGCGGAGATAAAGAGTATAGGGTGTTGCTTAAATTTCATGCCACAGCCTATTCAATATGATGTCTTTTAAACCCTGTCAATATAGGAAAAATTAATATGGAAGTAAAAACTCAAGGAGGAAGAAATGAAATAGGAGTTAACCTCACATATTTCTATAAGCTGTATATTCTCAAAGGTCATATGGAGCTCTGAGACGGAGAAAAGTATGAGCTGCAAACCTTTACTCTGGAAAGTTATCAGTCTTTTACCTTGAAGAAACCAGTTCCACTTTCCTTTTCAGGGATCAGGAGAAGGTACATGGTCCTTTTATGATGTCATCACAAACATAACTGGAAATGCAAACAATTTAAAATCCATTGTAATCAATGAGAATTGCTCATTTGTCTTTAAAATGTTTCAGACCACACATCACATTTGATACAAAATCACAGTATGGTAGCAAGCATGCTCAGAATTCTGAGAATGCCATGCATGGTGGGACAACAAAATATGCATGGACTGTTTTTGTTCACTGCCTTTGGCCAACCTTGGATCAAATTGATTGTCTCACCTTTACTCCCTGCTGGCTAGAAAGCAGTTTAGAGATCAGACTGCTTTATTTTTTGACTTGGATATAAACTAAAGCAAAATCCAGGTACTTCAAAGAGGGAAAGGTCTCATAAATGTGTCATAGAACGACTGTCTTAATAAAGAGGAAAATGAAGACAGAAGCCAACAAATATTGTTGCTATGCTGGAAACTAAAGCAGTTTAGACAATATCATAGTGGCTATTGTCTACGAACAATATGCAACAAATGTCTTTTGACCTCAGGCAGTCACTTCATGCTATGTAAAAATACCTAGCATCTCATTTCTAGATCCAGCTTGAACACATTCTAGCTATGGCTAGAGTGATTTGGCCGCTGGAACTACACAATTTTGCCAGTTTGGTGATCACGGTGAAGGCTCAGCCTATACCTACTTAAAGACTAAGCCTCGAGGCACAGGAGCCCACTGAATGCGCTGAGCAGTAAGGGGAAAATGTAGAATTCATACCTTAAGCTGTGCAACTGGAGACTTCCTTCGTACCATTCTGCAGGTATATTGGATGATATAACTCATTTCAGCACTGCTGTCTAAGCAACAAATTGATACAAGGGTAGCCCCAGCTGGTTTTGGTATACAGGAGACAAGAAACACTTAACAATTCCACTTTCAAACTAAGACAGATGGTGTGAAACTGTTTTGAAAGTGTACTTTTTAGTCAAGTATGAGATTGGTCATAAACCATCATTAAACAATGACTGAGCTCTATTAGAAGTTGGGCATCTCTGGTTTTTTCCAGCATTCTTGACTAATTCAGCATTGCACTATTGAACAGCAGGGACTGCCAAAAGCTGAATTCAATGCATACAAACTCAGGAGATAAATAACCTTAAAGCTGGTTTGCTATGACGATGTAACAATAAGGATGAAACAGGCTCTAAAGGTTTTATACACAGCCTTAGAATAAATGTGCTATTCACGAGTGAGCTGCCAGATCATTTCTAGTAAGTGTCAACAGACTTCACACTTCAGGACACCCTAAATAATTTGACCAGATACAGGCCATTTTTCATAGATACATTTTTTTAAATCAACATTACTGTACAATTTTACTGAGATTCCTGTGCAATTATGCTAGAATAGTTTAACACAACAGTCTTCTAAAAGCCAGGATTAATAATATAAATGTATAATGTTTGGTATAAATTCACCACACGCACAAAACCTACACATAATGACAGTGCAAAGGCATCCTAGCCACACTGTATATGCAACGTATTCAAGGAATGCACAAAATCTACATTGTATGTAGCTTATTGTTCTCTGCATTCCTGTCAACTCTGATGCATTTCAAGCATTCACTCGCTGCAGACCTACAGACTAATTTATACCTGCCCCGTAAATCTGATATGTTCTCATCATGTTGAAACTATTGCATGTTTACAGTTTATTCTCATATCCAACACTCTTCTAAATATGGATGTTTCTTTACCATGAGAATGAGAATAGCTGTGAGAATACCATCGGAAAAGGCCTTAGGTCATAACGTTAGAGTTTTACCCTACTACCTGTCAGCACAGAAAGAACTGTCATCCCTTATTTCTAGAGCATGTAATACCAAAACCTCCCGTAGAGCAGTTGTACCTGTTAGTGATAGAGATGAGCCATTAAAAGACATGTATGTATTAAGCTGGAAGAAAGTGACAGGGCTTGGGCTGGTTCCTGAGACATACCCAAAACATGCCCAAAGTGCCTGCATCCCTTCATCCTCAACTGGTCAAAGGAAAAGCAAATTTATGGATGTTACCTATAGACATCCAAACCCAGATCTTGAGCATTACCCCTGAAAGAAATGTTGGCGTGGCACTGGACTTATGAACTAACAGAACTATAGGTTTAGCAAAAAAAAAAAAAAAAAAAAAAAAAAAAAAATTACATGTTAACATAATTTTGTCTGGGATTGCACGTTCTTTATCTTCACCTTCAGCCTAGGTGAAAAAATAAAAGTATTTTTGCACTAAAAGGGAAATTTCTCTGTGTAAGAACTCTGAAGGGGAAAGTTTGTTTTTTAAATGCTGCTGCTAAAGATGATCACTTAATGGTGAGAACTGAAATGGTATTTCAAAAAGCATATGAACAAAACACATGTATAACACAACACATGTATAGCACTGTATAACAGGTATGTGTATGTGTGTATTGAATCCCATGGAGCAGAATATCCTCCACATAATTTATTCTACAATTTTAAAAAGTCTGTTAGTTCATCACTGCTACAAAGAAGCAAAACAAATCCATGATAAGTGTAGTTAAGTATTTCAGGGAAGACTAGCACAAGGGACTTGGTTATGCAGCTGAGGCATGAAATAGATCTAAAGTGATATACAGGAAAAAAGTAACAGCCACAAAGTCTCTGTGAAGAAATAAGCATAATAAAGAGAAACGAACAATATTTTTCAACTTTAAGTAAAATATTAATGGATTTCTTTAAGCATTATAATTGTTTAGAAGTGTTTTAAATGCCTCCATGACTTATCTGTGTTTCATGAACCTAGTAAAAATTATGGCTGTTAGTTAAAAATTATTACACATTTTAAATGGTGCTTTTTGTACTTTATTCAATTGTATTGATTCTTTGGCTTATTTTCTTATAGACTCTCTTCAAAGGCCTGTATCTCTATTAAAGAGAGAAGTCTAAATTATATTCCCTGGTAATTGAACTAGCTGCATACTAAACACTTTTATCTCTGTCTTAATACATTTTTTTCCTTCCCAAATGCCGTAAGAGATAAGCACGCCTGAAGTTTATGTGTAGTTCAAATAACAAATAAGGTAGATAAAAGGAATGAGCTGAATAAGTGGGAAAAAATCTACTATGAAATTAAGATATAAATTGTTACTATAGAAACAGCCTTTGTAATTAAGAATATTTTAGAAAGGGATGGAAGGTGTTTAATCAGGTTTTAAATTAACTGATGATTTTTTTAGAAAGGTAACAGAAGTTAACTCAATAAAACCCTTTAAAACTTTCTTAGTGGCCTAAAGTAAAAACAAACAAACAACAAAAAGCCCACCCAGGCTCCAAATGCTTTGTAATTTTTCATCCATGCAGGGATAAAACTCATGCCCTATTTCAAAAATTCTTCAGCATGTGTCCCCAAACCCGCAATACAAAATAAACCAAAATTATCTTCTGACATTTATAGACCAGTATTAATACCTGGATCTTCAGACACTTTTCACTGATCCTAGCTTTCACTGAGGGGTGGTAAAACATTTTATAAAGGAAAATAATGTTCATATTACTTTCTAAAAATGGGATGGGAGGCAGAATGTAAAATGTTTCAGCTCAGCCAGCAGGTGAGAGGCACAATTGAGAAAATGTATTTTGTTCCTAGACTAGTCTAGTGGTCTAGTTCATTAACCAAGGAGCAAAATTATTTGAATTTGGACTTAATGCAGAGTGCCTACTTGCGTTTACTCTGAAAGGAGCAGCAGAACTCCCAAGTCAGACACAGACATGAGCTGGAGCAGGACTGGGCCTTACATGGTAACAATAAAGCAATGACACTAAATTTGTTTTAACTACTTGTTTTTGACACGCTGTCTTACGTTGGTTACCTACTAGGTGTCATATTGTTTTTTCAATGAAACTTGAGCATAAGATGTTCCAATCAACAGCATGTTCCTGCAGAGAAATACCCAGGTAACTTGAAGTAAGCTGGCTGAGGTGCACAGCCAGTGTAGCTTTGAAACCTTTAAGTCCATACTACTAAATATTTACTTAATAGTAGAGATCCTTGCTTCTTTGCACACATTTATAATGTACAGGCTGGTAAAATGCAGACTATTTTTTAGCCCATTCATTAGGGTTTTAGTGTACTGTACTATTTTTATTTATTCAGATATATTAGTGTCCTGGTTTCAGCCAGAGTAGAGTTAATTTTCTTCATAGAAGCTAGCATGAGGCTATGTTTTGGATTTGGGATGAGAAAAAGTTGATAATGTGCTGATGTTTTGAGTTGTTGCTAAGTAGTCAAGGACAGTCCAGCTTCTCGTGCTGGCCTGCAGCGAGCAGGCTGGGGGTGCACGGGAAGCTGGGAGGGGACACAGCCAGGACAGCTGACCCAGGCTGGCTACTGTACTGTTTTTATTTATTCAGATATATTAGTAAGCCATCAGATTTCTGTGGCACTAGAAAATCGTGTGAGGAAGACCAAAATGGAAACTTATGTTTTCCTAATACGTAAAAATAATGTATTTTATACAAAGCAGTTGACTTATGCACAATTTTCCTGCATACCTCAGATGGAGTCAAAGAGGTACAGACCTCCTCCAAATGACACACCTGCTGTATCTTCCTACTAGTATTTCGATGCATCTACTAAATGCATCAGTAAAACTGCAGCTATGCTGAAGAGTTGAAGTTCAAACTATACTGTTACAGTATATAGTTACTAAGATAACTATACTGTTACAGAATTTCTGAAATGTTACATTGACAAGGTCTAAATATAAAAGCAGAGGAAAAACGAAACCTTGCACAAACATAGGGACAGGTTACAGCTAGAAAGCATGTCAATAAAATCAACGTAAAAATGAGGTAACAGATACCTTGTAAGTATGAAGTGTATTCTACCCATTTCTTCATTATATTCAGTATCAGTTTCTTTAAAATCCCAAACATCAGCTCATGCTGTGGCAATGAACAAAGCTTGCCTTTTTAGCTCATGGTATATTCTTTCTTTCAAGGCTGAACTTCAGCTGTCACCACCAGAAAACACACAGATAATGCTTAGCTAGACCTCAAAGAGTTTGGCGCTTTAATCCATTGTATTTTAATATTGCTATATGGTAAATTATATCTCTGTTTCTCTTCTACTGAACTTAAACTTTGCAAAGTTCAAAATCTAATTAAGCTAACCAAAATTTAAGTAATTTGTGTACATTTTTTTTAAGATAGGTGTCCACCAGAAGCTGCTTAAAGAGCAATTATGTGACACAAGGTACTCCCTTGGCAAAGAGCCATCCCTAGGTGTCCGTTGGTCAGTTTCATCTAGCATTCAGCTGCTCCTGTTGTAGAAATTACTAATGGCATTAAAATGTCTGAGGACAAAAAGTCTATGAGTAAGCCCCAGAAGTCCACCAGCAAGATGTCTGAGTTTTGCAGACCCACTCCTTTTGACAGCTCAACCACCCCTTACGAGTAACGATGTAGTCCACAATGACCAGTGCAAGAGTCAGAAGGAGGAAAGCTTGCCCGTTAAACGTCCTTAGCTCTTTATACAAACAGCCAACAGAGAGAAGATAAACATGTTAAAGAGCATATTGACTTCCTACATACAACATCACCTTGAAATTTGTAGAAGACAATCAGCAAGCTAGGAAGTCAAGGGAAATATGATGCCAGAAAAGACTCCTATTATTCCAGATAGTAAAACAGAGGTACTCTGACTGCTGAAAATGGTGGTAAATCCTAGCAAATAAAAAGCATGTGAGCAAAATGGCTTACACTTTTCCAAAATCAAGTTTACCATCAGCCTAGATGGTCAAAAAATCTAGACTGCTTTCAAAGTAAACACTGTAGAATTTAATATCTTCTCATTTGCCGAGCCACTTCGCCATTGCTTTTAACAATTTGACACTTTTTAAAAGTATAACAACTTTTTAAACAAATAAGAAGTGGTAAACAATATTTTTAAACACTACTAAAGACAACCAAGATATTATGGTCCAACTTTTTTGTAAATTTGTTAGCCACAAAGAGTAGCAAGGCCCAGAACTCCACAATATGAAAACATAAATAAGGCAAATTATAATTAAAAAAAAAATCCTTAAGAGAAACCAGATGAAACAACTCAGTTAACAAAAAGAAATATGGTGTGTATGAAAACACTGATTATCCAAGAAAAAGTAAAGAGTTATAAACTTCTGCTTCCTTTATGAAGAGTGAAAGGAGAAGGACTTTCTCTCTGCACTTTTCCTCTGAGCTCCCTCCAAGCTGAAGATGACACTAACTTTTCTTCTAGTCTTCTAAACTCCTTGATGTTCTCAGTGATAAACACTGAACAATTCTTTCAAAGACGTTTGCAAATAGCAACATAAGTAAAAGTATTTCTCTGCTGATTTAAAGAGAATTGATTGACTCGCTCCAGACCATTCTGGATTATGGTTGCACATTTGACTAACAAATGTAGCAACACTGACTCCCAGCTTCAGGGCCTGAGGTGGAGTTGCTCTGGCTTTTCTTTTAAACAGTGTATCAAAAGCTTCCACTTCACTCTCGCTGCAGGTAGTGTTTTTTTAGAGAGGAAGATAATTTTAGAAGACAATGACTTACTAGAGTAAGTAATTAAACAGCTAAGACTGAGACTATCAGAGTCGTAATGAGAGGAAGACAGGCTGAATAGAAAACCTGGAAATCAACTCTACCCTTTTATCACTGTGTCCTTGCAGAGTAGGTCTTTTACCCAGTCCTCTCTGCTTGCAGCATACTCCCTCAGGTCACCACAGATAATATGTTGCCTGCTGCAAAACCGTTTCCCTAACTCTCCCTGCCAGCTCCGCATCAGTCTGTTCATCCATCTGTCCCACGCTGCATTCCTAAAACCCTCCGAGCTGAGCCTGCTCCGTTTCTCTCGGGGAGAGACAGAGACACCGTTCTGGTAGGTTTTTGCCATGCTGAAACAAGGGTGACACTGACACTTTTTTTTTCTCTTTTCCACCAGTCCACATCTTTCAAGGGAGACAACTCTTCAAATAACAAACCAGAGTTAAATTATGCTTCTCATACTCTCTCTTTTCATTTGTTTTCAGCATGGCTAGACCTAAAAATCAGTAAGATGAAGATGCAGTCTTCAAGGAAATGTTTGTGTTCAAACACTGTGTACTCAGACGTACAGAAAAAAGTGTTTTACTGAATAAAATAGTAGCAACATATTTCAGGAACAGCAGTATTGTCAATAAAGGTCATACTTTGCCAGGTACTATTAGTTTTGTGGTATTTCTTACACCATTCTGGAACTGAAAAGTTGGAAACCTGAAACTTCCACATAAAACAAAGTCAATGCTCATGAAGATTTTCTCAGACACATATATTCCTACTCACTCCTATTCTCTATTCTAGAGGTTTGCACAAACAGGTTTTCATTCTCATGCATACCTTGAGCGTCCATGTTGGAAGCTCAACTTCAGCCAGGCTATATTTTTACACCAGTTGTCATTCACTCACTTAAAGTATTTCAGCCATTTACTTAGAAAATAAAAATGCTAGCTCACTATAAACTATTCTACAGTGATGGTTCACAATCTGACAGCAACCTACAGATTGAATTGTATTGCATGCATTTCCCATCAAACACTTTGCACAGATAATTTATTCAGATGAGATTGAAAAACATGTTCTTCTGTCTCATACACAGAGCTTCCTTTTCCTTTCTACTCATTACACTTGTTTCCAACTTAAAACCCAGAAACCTACTATTTCTTCCACAAATTTTTTTTTCTGCAAACACATTATTGCATGAGTAAATTTTATCTATTAAGTAAACTAACACTGTCAGAAGTGACTTTGTTGAGCTTTTTTTGTCAATGATCACAAGCAGGAGGAAAGGACAGACAACATTTACCTCCCTCTTCACAAAGATTTCTTGGAAACTGGACAGTAAACCACCTAGCACAAATGTGAAACTTTTGTCTGGAGAACACGGCTTGGACTTCAGGCTGCTTATAGACATATGCTTTATGTCCACTGTATCTCTTATGCACCAGAAATTGGCCGTTACATGACAGACATTGTGACATCTGCTCTGTCTTCTGGCAGTATGCACGATTCCAGACATTCTTTTTTCAGGAAGGTTCAGGTAACTATGTTTAGTAAATAGCCTGTCTTAACCATGACTGCTACATTGCACTTTCCGGGGTGATCAGTGTGTTGCTTTTTTGTCTGGGGAAATTTCGCATTAGTACTGCAAGCCTCTGCTTAGGAACAAAGGGCTAACTCTCATATAAGTCAAAGTCACAATGGAATTATGATAGTGCAAATAATTGTGGGCTGTGATATCATAGCCTGTTTGTGATGAAAGGTCTGGACCAAAATGTCATTAATAGTAATTCAAAAACTTTTATTGTACTCTTCCATGTTTCCTGTAATTAAAGGTAATAAGAAAGTCACATTAATATTACATATTTTCTTTTCTGATTTGGGGTTATAGCAATTTCATTGTCTACCTGGACTTTTGTAAGGCCTTTGACACCATCTCCCACAGCATTCTCCTGGAGAAACTGGCGGCTTGTGGCGTAGACAGGTGTACTCTTCGCTGGGTAAAAAACTGGCTGAACGTCTGAGCCTAGAGTGTTGTGGTGAACAGAGTTAAATCCAGCTGGTGGCCGGTCACACGCGGTGCTCCCCAGGGCTCAGTTTTGGGGCCAGTCTTGCTCAATATCTTTATTGATGATCTGGATGAGGGGATCGAGTGTTCCCTCAGTAAGTTTGCAGACAACACCAAGCTGGGTGGGAGTGTTTGATCTGCTGGAGGGTAGGAGGCTCTGCAGAGGGATCTGGACAGGCTGGATCGATGGGCCAAGGCCAACTGTACAGAGTTTAATAAGGCCAAGTGCCAGGTCCTGCA
>NW_010521989.1:0-326 GCF_000687285.1 Phaethon lepturus
GGGTGGCACTGGGCTGGGGGGGGCTGGCACTGAGAGGAGGTGCCCGGGGGGCTGATGGGGCTCCGTTCCCCATGCCAGCACATCCCTGTGCCGCAGGTGCCACCGCCCCATGCTGTCAGGTCCCCATTCCCCATGCCAGAAGGTTCCTGAGCCTCCAGGTCCCCGATGCCCGTGCCACCACATCCCCATTCCCCGTGCCGGAGGGTCCCCGTGCCACCACGTCCCCATTCCCCGTGCCGGAGGGTCCCCGTGCCACCACGTCCCCATTCCCCGTGCCGGAGGGTCCCCGTGCCACCACGTCCCCTTCCCACGTGTCGGAGGGTCCC
>NW_010521989.1:666-1072 GCF_000687285.1 Phaethon lepturus
CTGAGGGTCCCCGTGCCACCACGTCCCCATTCCCCGTGTCGGAGGGTCCCCATGCCACCAAGTCCCTGTGCCAGCAGGTGCCCACACCTATGGGTCCCCACTCCCCGTGCCAATGGGTGCCAGCCCCCACGCTGGCATGTCCCCGGGGCTGATGGCACCCGCGCTGCCAGGCTGTTCGAGGTGACGGGCACCGTCCCGCTGGAGAAGGACCTGCGCGTCTCGCTGCTGGACTACGACCTGCTGCCGCCCGACCAGGAGATCGGCACCACCACCATCGACCTGGAGAACCGCCTGCTCTCCCGCTTCCGCGCCCACTGCGGGCTGCCCACCCTCTACCGCACGTGGGTGCACGGTCCTGAGCCCGGGGGTGGGCTCGGGGACGGGCGCAGGGGGACGGGCGCAAGCT
>NW_010521990.1:0-230 GCF_000687285.1 Phaethon lepturus
CCAGGAGAACTGCTTGCGTGAGCAGCCCCTAACCCACTCCACTTGTAGCGGGAAGGGCTACAGCCTCTCCCCGTTTAAACCCCAAGGCTCCCGCGGCCTGCCCCGGGGGCAACACCCCCCACAGGCGTCGGGTACGACGGGAAGGCTCGGGGCTGAGGAGCCTGGAGAACAGGTCTCCATTCCTAGCTCTGCCACGTCCTTGCTCTGCCCTGCGCCACGGCTCCCGCCAC
>NW_010521990.1:387-3554 GCF_000687285.1 Phaethon lepturus
CCCCGGTGACTGAAACGACACTTGCTTCATCGCTGCCCGAGTATCACAGAGCAGAGGAGAAAGAGCAAGAGTTTTAAAATGAGTTTTAAAATTTCCTTACGGAGAGAGCGGTCAGACATTGGCACGGGCTGCCCAGGGAGGTGGTGGAGTCACCATCTCTGGAGGTGTTCAAAAAACGTGTGGACGTGGCACTTCAGGCCCGGGTTTAGGGGGCAGGGGGGTGTTGGCTTGATGGTTGGACTTGATGATCTTAAAGGTTTTTTCCAACAAAAAAATAGCATATTAATTGGGGGGCAGAGCGGCCACCCAGTCCCACGCATTGCTGAGCCCATCCCTTGCACCGGGAGGGCTCAGTGCAGCCGCTGTGCCGCACGCCGACCCGCCTTGCTCCCCGGCCGGGCCACGGGAGCGGCTTTACTGCCATGAACTGAGGTGCAGCGGGCAAACTCCCCCTCTCCCAAAACGTTGCTGACAGCGTTTGCTCGTGACCTCGCTTATTCTTCCTCCCCTTCAGTCCCCCACTGTTTTCTCCTGTCCTACGGCTGTTATCCATCCTCTCTGGCCTCACCCCCAGGATGGTTGTTCCAGTCTCTCGCAGCTTTTTTCTACCTATTCAGAGACCCTTGCCCGCGGCGAGCAGACACCTGAGGAGCCTCGGCGCTGCGTGCCAGCTCTGGTCAGCCTCTCTGTTCCCACAGTGAGGCAAGGTCTACGCCATCATCGCGGGGTGTGATGTCAGCACGGGTCGGAAACCCTTGCCAGCCCTGGGCTGCTCCTAGCCCGGCGACGGCAACACCTCCGGCTGGCAGAGCGAAGGGCTTTAGCCGCTGGGGCGCGGGCAGAGCCCACACAGCCGTGCCTTAAGAACCGCTTAGGTTTGAAAAGACCTTGGAGATCGTCAGGTCCAACCATTAACCCAGCGCTGCCAAGCCTGCCACGAAACCACGTCCCTGGCACCACATCTACACGTCTTTTCAATACCCCCAGGGATGGGGGCTCAACCCATTCTCCGGGCAGCCCGTTCCAACGCTTGCGCAGCTTCCAGCCCCGGGCGCTGGGGTCGGCGGGCGCGGGGTGCTGCAAGCCCTGCTCCGAGGAGCAGCCGCGTGCAGGCTGGTCACCAAAACTCCCCTGTTGCGTCATGGTGGTGAGGCCTCACAATTGATTCGGAGCGCTAGACGTCGCCTGACCACGTTGCTTTGAAGGAATCTGACAACCGGTTAATATGTCAAAAGTTAAGGTAATTATAAGGCCTGACAGCCACCGGGGCTGGGCAGCAGCGGTAGCTGGAGTATTCTGCGGTAAATGAATCGAGCTACAGTAAAACCACGACTTTGACTTAGAAAAAAAAAGTGTGGTGGTGGTTTTTTTAAGAGAAGGAGTAGATTCTTTTCTTTGCCTCCTGCTACTTGAACGTGTAGCCCATCACATTTTCAAGTGTTACTCTTTTCAGTCAGGAGGGGTAGAAATGACTGGAAAATAGAAAAAAGATCTGGCAAAAGAGAATTTAAATCCTCTTGACTACGAGAACTTGGACTTTAAAGCTGCCTGTATCTCGTGAGATAGAAATGCAAGATTTAGCAAGTCTATGAATAAATTAATAGAAAAAAAAGAACAAGTTCTAATTCATATGCATACACACACAAACTAAAACCGCACATCCACTTCCCTTGCCTCATGCCAACTGTCCATGGCCCACTGCTTCTCCGCTTCTCCCGGAGGGTGGAGACCTGGCTGAGTCCGCTCGGCAAACGACACCACGTTGTTTAGCCTTGGCTAAAGGAGATTTGCAGAAGTGCCTGTCAGGCAACGGAGTCTGCCACCCCTTCGTCGCTCATCCTAAAAACCCTAGCACCGATGCCAGCAGAGAAGCGCTCCTCAGGCTGGAAGCCCTGCGCCGAGCCTCGCGCTCACGCCGTTGAGGTGGTGTGAGCAGAGGCCCAGAAGACACGACCTACCAAGGGAGGCTGGAGGAGCGGGGACTCCATAGTCCAGCAAAAAGAAGGCTGGGGCACGGGAGAAGTAGAGGGGCAGAGAGGGGTGGTCGCAATGGCAAGCTTTAAATATGCAAAAGGCTGCCGCAAAGACAAGTGAACAATCTGTTTTCCACGGCCGTGGTGAACGGGGCACGCGGTAGCTGACGTTAATCCCAGCGAAGGAGGTGCAGCCGAGGCATCAGGAAAAGTTTTGAGACAGGAAAGCTAACAGAGCGCTGAAACGCGATCGCCTCGGGAGGACGTGGCAGCCCCACGCAGGGCACCTGTAGGAAGCTGTTGGGATGGAGGCAGGTAGAGCTGGCGAGACCTTTCTGGTCCTGCCCAGAGCCGTTCCTCTGGGATGCGCTCTTTACCGAAGGCGCTGCTGGTGCAGCTTCCCCCTCTGCAGGGAAAGGAGGACGTGCGTGTCTCGCGCCAAGCAGCGGAGCCGGCGGCCGAGCGCCGTGCCACCTCTTCACCCCAGCGGAGGCGGCTGCTACCGTCTCCCGCGGGATCAATCCTCCTGCAGCCTCAGCTGCTGAGCACCGACTGTCGTACCCTTGGGCTGGGGGCCCTGAGCAGCGGCCGCTTTCCTCAGTGGCATTTGCAGAGGCGGGAAAAAGAGAAAGAAAAAAAAAAAAACCCCAAGAGAATGAAGTTTCAGGCAGCCTGTCAAAAGGGGTTGAGAGACCCCCATCTCTCACGGCCGCGGCTCAAAACGCTGGGCAGATGAGGCTGAGGAGACGCTGGCTTGCACTGCGGTGGTGGGGCACGCGGACAGACCGCGTGGAGGGACGGAGGAGCCCGCTGCTGGGCCACAGGACGGGATCTGTCAGGCAGAGGTCAAGAAAAGCCCTGTCAGCGCCCCAGGCCCGCTTTGGGCAGGAGACGGGGCAAGCAGGGGGTGGGTAGGGCCCCAAAACCTCCCGCTGCCGGGGGATGGAAGGGCTGGTGGGGTGATGGGGGCAGCTGATGGAGGCGGGAACTGTCACATCACCCATGGTGCTGTGACAGTCAGCTGTGGCCGTGGGAGCAGTTGAAGGGTCTTGCCAGCTCCTTGGACCGCTGAGGCGGCGTGGGAGCAGGCTCACGGTGGAGGGCAGAGTAGACGTGACGGGGTGAAAGCAAGCACCGCTGTGGTAAGCTCCCTGGCTGGCACACGGAGCACAAAACCCGGCAGAAAGCAGCAGG
>NW_010521991.1:0-6802 GCF_000687285.1 Phaethon lepturus
GGGACCGAGCGCCGGGACCGGGCGCTGCCCCCTGCCCGTGCGAACGGGCTCCTTGGGCTGCCTCCTGTCTGCTGTTGCGCTCGTACCCTCAGCTCCGCCCTTCACCGCACCTCCTGGCCACGGGGGTCTCCAGAGTTCATTCAAGCCTCCCAAATCCCAGTCCACACCAGCTCTGGGCCTGTCTCGGGGTGTTGTTCTGGTGGGACTGATCCGGCTTACAGAATCAGAGAGCGGTAGATGGAAGGGCCATCTCCAGGTCATCCAGGCCAGCTCCCTGCACAAGCAGGGCCACCCAGAGCCAGTTGCCCAGGACCGTGTCAGGTATCTTTTGAGTATCTCCAAGGATGGAGACTCCACAACCTCCCTGAGCAACGCGCAGCAGTGCTCAGGCACCCTCACAGGAAAGAAGTGTTTCCTGACATTCAGAAGGAGCCCCTTGTAGTGCAGTGCCCAGCTGGGCAGGTGGGCTGATGTTTTCTCAAAGGGATCTTCAAGAGGTTCGAGTGCTCTCTCTTTCCTGTGTTAGTAGCCTGAGCCAGGCAGCGTTGCCTCGATTTCCTGGTGGCCCCTGACCCGGAGAAGTCTCAGCAGTGAGGCCGTAATGGGAAAATAGAGGAGCTGCTTGATTTGAGAAGCTCTGGTGACACTGTCAGTACATTAAGATGGTGACTGATAGACTGGATACCCACGAGCAGGCTGCCAGACTGGGTTGTCTTGGTTTTGTGGGATAATGTGGTCTGGGGAGACCTTATTGCAGCCTGCCAGGACTTAAAGGGGGCTTATAAGGAAGATGGGGACAGACTTTTTAGCAGGACCTGTTGTGATAGGAGAAGGGGTAACGGTTTTAAACCAAAAAAGGGCAGATTTCAACTAGATCTAAGGAAGAAATTTCTGACATGAGGGTGGTGAAACCCTGGCCCAGGTTGCCCAGAGAGGTGGTAGATGCCCCATCCCTGGGAACATTCCAGGTCAGGTTGGACGGGGCTTTGAGCAACCTGCTTTAGTTAGAGATGTCCCTGCTCACTGCAGGGGGGTTGGACTAGATGGCCTTTAAAGGTCCTTCTCACGGTCTCTGCACAAACAGTGGTTTTTGCATCGCGGCTTTGTTTGTAAGGGATGGCAGGTAGCACATGATAGGCATTGTAAACACCATCTGCTCCACGAGATTTTGGGGTAGGAGCACTTTAGCAGGTCCTGTTAGAGTCTCTTTCCTGGCTGCTGCAGCAGTTGGGATTGTGCACCCTGACAGCCGGTTTGCAGGCTTTCTGCCCCCCCGGCCCCTGCAGGCAGATGTGGTGTGTCTGTAGGGAGCAGATTGTGCCTGTGTTTAGTCCCATCTTCCTCGCAAACTTCACTTCAAGGAAAACAGAATGGTGGTGCTGGGTCAGGAGGACACGGTGGGCCTGCGGGGAGGCGAAAAGGGTCTTGAGTTTCCTGAGGGTGAGGATGTGCGTTGCTCTGCCTGCTGCACGAGAGCTTCTTGCATTTTATCAGGGCTTTCTAGGACAGTCTTAGAAGAATTTGTCCTGTGAAAGAAATAGTTTGTGTCAAACTCTCCATGGGTTATTTGGGACGTCAGGAATAGACACACCAAAACTGTGTCTTTATTCAGTGAGGAAGTGCAGCTGAGCTGCAGACCACAGCTGGGGTGGCCTTGTATACCTCTCACTCCAGCTCGTGTTGGCTGGAGGGCACACACCTCCTCTCTGTGGAGCTGGGGGCTCATCATGAGTTCAGTTAGCATTTTAACAATTAGAAAGAAAACGAACAGCTATTATTAGACTGATTACAACATCACTAGCACTAGCAGTCCACATGATTTAAGTAACAGAGAAAAATCTTGCTAATAATGTAGTTAAAACTGTTGAAGGTGAACTCAGCAGTATCTGCGCATGTTCCCTGGGGCTGTGCTCCCCCTTCTTGTGGCTCCCTGAGCACAAAGGCTGCTGATGCCGGTCTTCCTCAGGGCGACAGTGCCAGCTGTGGTTACAGAGAGTCATCAGCATCCCGCGACAGCACCGTGGTGGTGCTGGGCTGCTTTATTCCTTCTCAATTTTGCATCCATTTGTAGCTATTTTTATACCTTTTTGTATCACAGACCATTCTCTGCTCATCAGCCCCAGCTAAAGCTGCTCCCAGCAGCTTCCCCCGTGCCTGGTAATGCAACGCGCTGTTATTTGTTGCCAGGGACAACTTGGCCTGACGAGGCTGTTGCCAAAGGCTGGTCCCAGAGCAGAGCCAGCCTGGGGTAGGTCACAGACTCTGTGTTGCTATCACACACAGCTCAAACAAGCCAAAAGCAGCTCAGGTCCAGGCAAGCCCAGACTCGTGCTGAGACCCCACACTATCGGGTCAGTACAAACCCTGGGAACTTGCGCTGATAATGACAAAAGTCATATTTAGTGGGTTGCAACTTTGGAAAATAACCTAAAAATTGTCTGTGCTCAAGACCTGCAGTGCAGCTGGGACAGGGACCTAGGTGACCCTTACCAGCAGTAGACCCCAGGAGGTTCCAGAAGACCTTCCCTTTCAGCACGCTGGATGTTGCCATCAAGGGACAGCCTTTGGGTTCAGCCCAGCCTTGCTGGTACCGAAAGGCTTCCGGAAGCCCATGCCACTGCCTGCTGGCAGTGGAATGGGGAGTAAGCACCAGGAGGTGGTGTGAGGACAAGTAGACAAGGGCCCACGGGGCTGTCTCCAGTTGCAGGTTTGAGAGGCTAGGAGAGCCCGAGGATGTGGCTGCTCACTTTGCTGGTTTCCACCCTTCTCAGCTGCTTGGATTTGGGGGAGAGGGTGACTAGTGTGCAAAGGGGGCCTGTTCATTGTCATCTGTCCTTGTTTCACACAGGCAGGGAACTACTTGGACAGCAATGAATATGGGTCTCCAGGCTCAGCTGAGCAAGGACCTCGGAGCCTGGTGGCCTGTCTTTTTCCTGCAGCACTTTTTTCTCCGTTGCTCTTTCATGACTCCTGCTATAGGTGATTGTGCCCATCCTGACAAACCAGAAGAACCATCAGGGCTGGCCACAAGTGGTGTCACAAGACATTATGCGTCATGTCCACAGCCTAAAAAGTACTGTTTTCACGGTTGTTGGCCAAGTAAAGGGCAAGACCTTGCTGCCTCTTCCAGCTGGCTTGGAGGGAATAGAGGACATTGATCTGGAAAATGAGAAATCGTGAGTATGACCCTTCCTCTGCACTGGGTTTTCTCCAACTGATGTGTGTACTGTGTCTTCTGGGGACCCTCCCTCCCAATCGTGGTGACTCTTCTTGCTCTCTGTCATCTGCTGCTTCTCCAGTCTGCCAAGATGGGTGTATTTTGCTCTACCTGCTCTCTAGTTTACAGGCTCTGACTTTGGGGACTGTGTGACAGTACAGGCAGGAAAAACTCAGAACGTGCAAAGGTGTTGTGGGAGCACAGAGAAGCAATGAACTGCTTGGATCTTTGGGGAAAAAAACAAACTGTGGGGGCAAAACCTCTCCTATTTTCCTGACGCCACTGAATGGGAAGGCAAGAGTCTCTCTTTTTATGGCTTCTGTCTGTCAAAGCATGCTCCCAAAATGCACTGTTTTGAAGTTAAATGAGTGAGTCATGCTGCCTGCTTGGTCAGGACTATTCTGCCTCCCTTTAAAACTGGATTTATCATGCAAAGGTACAGGAAAAAATGCCTACAACGTCCTGGAAGTTTCTGAACTGTTCGTGGTCCCATAGAAAGATTTGGAACCTGTTGCATCTGTCGTCCTGGAGAAGTAGGGTGGCTTCCCAGACACTCACTGCATTTCCTTGTGTTTCTCTTCAAGAAGGAAATGAATGACTTCGATAATTTCAGTCTCTCCATTCATAGTTAGACCTCCCTGGTAGCTGTCATGATTCTGAAGTTGACTTACAGTCCTTGAGGGACAATCCCCAGGAAAGCCACCCCAGATTTTCTGGCTAGTTAGAATCATTTAGGTTGAAAAAGACCCTTAAGATCATTGAGTCCAACCGTAAACCTAACACTGCCAACTCCACTAATAAACCATGTCCCTAAACACCACATCTACATGTCTTTTAAATACCTCCAGGGATGGTCACTCAACCACTTCCCTGGGCAGCCTGTTCCAATGCTTGACAACCCTTTCAGTGAAGAAAATTTTCCTAATATCCAGCCTAAACCTCCCCTGGTGCAACTTGAGGCCATTTCCTCCTGTCCTATTCCTTGTTACTTAGGAAAAGAGACCAACACCCACCTCGCTATAACCCCCTTTCAGGTAGTTGTAGAGAGCGATGAGGTCTCCCCTCAGCCTCCTCTTCTCCAGACTAAACACCCCCAGTTCCCTCAGACGCTCCTCATCAGACTTGTTCTCCAGACCACTCCTCAGCTTCGTTGCCCTTCTCTGGACATGCTCCAGCACCTCAACGTCCTTCTTGTAGTGAGGGGCCCAAAACTGAACACAGGATTCGAGGTGCAGCCTCACCAGTGCCAAGTACAGGGGCACGATCCCTGCCCTGCTCCTGCTGGCCACACCATTGCTGATACAGGCCAGGACGCTGTTGGCCCTCTTGGCCACCTGGGCACACTGCTGGCTCATGTTCAGCCGGCTGTCGACCAGCACCCCCAGGGCCTTTTGCACGTCCTCACGTTGCAGCCAGGGGGAACTTCCACCCTGGTCCTCCCAAGAAGCCAGGTTGGTGCCCGAAACTGGGGGTGGAAGGAGTTTGACTGTTGCAGTGCTGTGAGCCCGGCCCAGTCCAAAATAACCTCCTTGGAAGGTCCATAGTGACAGATGCATTTGCACATTGTGTCAGTTGTCATGTCTGGGCTGCATGCTTGCACCCGTGGGACCTCCGGAGATGTGTTACTGAGTGCAGTGGGATTAATCACTGCTCAGAGAGGACGTGGCGCTGGTGGGATTGCATGAGAAGTTACTTCTTCTGAGGCAGTGGGGTGACCTGTCATCAACATGATGGCCTACTTTGTGTAGTTTCTCTCTGAATTTAGTGAGTTAATGACTGTGAGGAGATAGAGTAGATTTAGAGAGAAGAGTACAGGGAGAAATAATCTTGCTGGAAGTGTGGCTTTCCAGGTCAGACCCCGAACCCGAGTGGATCTGATGTGATAGTGACTGGTTGTGCGGAGAGATGGCAACTGGCTCTTCATTTCCACCATTTGTTTTATGAACAACGTGTTGTTGCCTGCAGTGCTGCAAAGCTTCATCCATTTTCTCCAGAGTATAATTTCTGTATTGAAATAAAGTCAAAATCTTATGGGTTTTGATGATTTTGAAACATGAAGCTAGACTGTAATCTGTAAAATCCACCCGCCCATAGGGTCATATGAAACAGATCCAACTGAGCAATGCACATCAACAAGTGGAAAACTAAGTTAACAGCATAGTTTGTTTTCTGCAGCCTGGAGCTGGTAGATAAATCTCTCATACATGCCACTGAGTCGGCCATCATAGACTGGAGCTACCAGATTGAGGGAGCACTGAAGAAAGAGTCCTCAGAGCCGCTCCTGCAAGGCACCAACCCCAACCCGAAGGTGGAACTGGAGTTCTGGAAGAACAGGTACCCCAGGCAGCCTGACCAGGGCATGGTGGTCACTGGTGCTGGTTTTGGGTGGAGGGGGAGTGCGGGTGGCAGACAGAGCTGCTACTTCTACAAGCTGAGAAGAGCAGGCTGCCTCAGATTCATGTAAAGACTTGAGCAAAGGAAAATTGCTCCCACACATAAAATAATCATGATCTGCAAAGTGTCTGGGAGGTCACTGGGCAGCCGACTGTGGTTTAACTTAGCCTGAGCTCAGGGGCTACATCTTGAGGGCATATTTTTGGAAAGGCTCTACCATCACTGTTCATTAGGAACCAGCCACAGGACTAAGAGCTGATGGACACCTTCTGTAGGGCCTTGGGCTCACTGCTGTTCATCTGTCAATGCCCGAGGGGGTTCAGATTATCAAGAGCCAGGGAGCGGAATTTCCTCCTGCCCTTTGAAAACCTTTGTGCCATGTTAGTACAAGCTGACTCAGGGCAAAGCCCTGCCTGCTGGCGAGCCATCGCTAATGCCTGCAGAAACACCTGATGGCTTCTTTCAACAGTGTCCTGCCAGTAGCAGAGCTGCTGTCATGGTGAACCCCAGTGCCGGCTGTCAGTCCTGTAGGGTTTGTCTGTGCCTCCCGCAGGAGCGTCCTCCCATTTACTTTCACTGTTGGGACTCAGTCTGTGTGTAGCTGGGGGAAATCCTGAATCAGGCCCAGGGAAAATGGAGAGTGTGTGTGGACAGCTGGTACTCCCCAACGTGGGCTTGTAACGTGTCTTGGTTGCTGTAGGTGTGATGACCTTGAGTGCATTTACAATCAGCTGAGAACAAGGAAGGTCAGGAACATGATGGAGGTGCTGGAGAGAGTCGAGAGCAGCTACGTCCCAGCCTTCAAATCTATGCTCATGGACGTTGAGGCAGGTGAGATGCTGGGGCAACTTCACCATAGTGCTGACTTCTGGCCTTTGTTCACGGCCTGGTGTTACTGGTTTCAAGCTTAATGTGGCTGTAATAGCACTGGTCATTTGGAGTTTGCTGTGACCACAGGGACTGCAGCCACATTGCTGGCCCTCTCGCTGGTTCGCGGAGTGAAACTGGGCTGCTTGTGCTTGATCTGATGCTTTTGTGTCCAGGCTGGGACAAGCTTGGTCACTGGTCTGTTGAGCCAGGCTCAGGGTGAGGGGATTTGGGAATTCGTTCTGCTGCAATGAAGAATTTGCATTGCTCCAGCAGGACTCACCCCACCTTTCACCAGCTCCTGTGGTGTCAGTCTGCAGGAAT
>NW_010521991.1:6826-11317 GCF_000687285.1 Phaethon lepturus
GACAGAGCTCATAGCCAAACGAAACTCCCCAGGTCTTTGTTAGACTGGTATGTCCCAGGCTGTGGCCACTGCAGCCTGAACCTCCTTGCTAAAGGAGCAGCAGTTTGCACTTTAGGATGGGGCCGTAGGGCATGGGCATGTCAAGGCCTCTGATGAAAGCAGGAGGTGTTGTCAGCTGTGTCGCAGGAGGGGAAGGCAGGGTCCCTGCAGCTGTGCACGGCGCGGGGCTGCGCAGGGGCAGAGCTCTGCATCCCGCGCCGTAGCGGTGTGGTGGGCAGGTACCTGCGCGGGGGCTGCAGCACGGGGAGCACGGCCTCCGTCCCACACGCCTGTCCACTCCCGCTCCCGTAACGTCCTCCCAGGGCTGCAAGCTCTGGCCAGCCCACAGCTCTCCTGGCCACCTTTTCTGCAGGGTTGTTGCAAGGACCCTAGTTGGGTGGGTGACCTGCAGGTGGTGGTGTACATCAGCAGATCTGCCTCCTCCTTTCCCTTATTTTGCCAGTCTGGTACAATTGAGTAAGGCAGGAGCAGAAAAATGAACTTTGAGTAGAAAAATGAAAGGATTGCATGTCCAAGTTTAGGTCATTTAAACCCTTTTTATTTTTTTTAATTTTTTTCCTTTTCATTCATAAGAAGACTGTAAGGAGGGAAGGACTTTATTTTTTTTTGCCTGTAGCTAGCAAATATCCTGCATTAAAAAATGCAGCTCTCTTGAATCAAGCATCTTCTTTTTTTCCAGTGAGCCTTTCTTAGGAAGTTCAGTCCAGCCAAAGGAAACACTGCAAATTCCCCTCCATGGTGAAAAACAGTGTAGTCGTGCTGCTCTGTCCCCTGTAGACAAATACAACCAATCCTCTATGTCCATCTTCAAACCAGTGGCTCTCTGGCAAGCCCAAACCATTCAGGCTTTGCTAGCTATGTACCTGGTGGCAGATAACACTGTTCTTCGCCCCTTTACGTGGAAACATTTAATCTATTAAGGTTCTGCGCCGCACTCTACACTGTGCAGTTTATATGGGCTAGAGAAACATCCCTTATATAAGGAGCCAAGAGTTCATTGTCAGACTAATGCTTTAAGGGTCTAGCCAAAATACAGCAAATATTTGGTTTTAATCCAGTTACAGCAATACTAACCCTAACTGGATAATTTGGACTATAATTGCTAATTTTCGTTACAACACAGTTCAGATTTGTATGCACCTCCTTTTAAGTCTCTGCCCCTTTCCCTGGTGTTGTGCCCTCCCCGCTGGTGTGGTGGTGTGGCTGTTGTCTGTCTTTGCTGGGAAGGCAATGTTGATAACGTGGGTTTCTTCTTCCTTGGTCTTGGGCTTTGAAGGTTATTTTTGTACGCATTCAAGCACTTCTGTCACTCCTCTTCTTGTTGGTCCACAGGTTTAACTGCACAACGATCACCTGGTTTTATTAAAGCTTCCACTCTGGGATAATTCTTCAGGGTAAAACCATACAGCTGTACAAAGATAAGCTGAAGCTTTCAGCTAGTCAGTCATTAGTTACGTTGCTGTTGACAGGTTTGCTGTTACAGCCAGGACAAGCGGGACCGTGGTCATCTGCCCACTGGGCAAGGGGCTACTATAGCCAAACCTGAGCTAAAATGAGCTCAGGCCAAGGCCTGTGATGCTATATAGGCTGTGATGTGATATAGCAAGGCGTGTAGCCCGCTCATAGCGATGGCAGCGCTGTACTTTTGGTGCCGTTGGGCGCGTTCCCCACAACTCATTTAGCAGTTGTGGACCCAGCCTCTGCACAAAGCCCTGTCCGAGCTCCCTGTCCCAGCTCCCTGTCCCTTGCCGTCGTGTCAGTTTGTTTCCTGCTCTAGTTACTACCGTAGGTGAGCGATGTTCAAGGGTGAGCAGTCTTCAGCACACAGGCAGAGTGTGCTTTGTGCTTGTTGAGGCTGTTTGTTTTCCCAGGCACCTTTCCCTCCAGCGAGGTGAGGCCAGCATCCAGCTCATAACCCATCGCACCACAGCCTGGTGGATCTTACCCCTTCTCCCATCTCTTAACACAGCTTTGATGGAAGCTCAGGACATTCACCTGCACCTGATGCCCCTCAAACGCCACTTGGAGGACATAGAGAGGGTTGAGTTCAGCGAGGTGAAGCCTTTCCTCCTCCCCCTGCTCCATGTGGTGTGTTTGATCTGGGTAACCTCCAAGCACTACAACGTGCCCGTGAGGATTGTAGTGCTGCTCCAGGAAATCTGCAACCTCCTCATTCAGCAGGTGCGTGGCCCTGAAGCCTGCGCTGGCCAAGGGAAGGTTTTTAATGAAAGTCCCTTCTCTCCTCCTTTCCCCTGCCCTTCCCTGGCAAAGTGATTCTTTAGGTGACGTTTAACTTGAGAGGCATGTTCAAACATGTTCAGTGCAAGAATCCACCATATTTTGTGATGGAAGAAATGACCTCTCAAGTGTGATTTTGCTCTTCCAGGCCCTGGTGTACCTGTCTCCAGAAGACCTTCTGAAAGGGGAGATGGAAGAGAGCCTGGGCAAGGTGCAAATGGTGCTTGGCATCCTGAACACATTCAAAGAGGCGTTTGAGGAGAGAAGGGAAAAACTGCACACGTATTATGAACCAGGCCAAGAAGTGAGGGAATGGGACTTCTACCCCATGATGGTGTTTGCCAGGCTGGACAGCTTCCTGAAGAGACTGGAGATGGTGGAGGTGAGACTCTGGTCTTGAAAAACTGTGCAAGCCTTCAGGAGAGCTCTGTAGCCTTGAACATACTTGCTGGCATCTTCCCTTCCTGTACATTCACCTGATGTCATGGGATGGGGCCGCTCCCTTTGCTGTTAGGTCTATTACAGCAAGGCTAGGACCTTGTTTTACCATGTTCTGCTGAGTGCATGTGTAAGCTACGCAGTTGTGTCCTTCTGGTCAGGTTGGTAGGTGTGTCCTTACTTCCCAAGAGTCCTGTTGGACTCCTTGCTCCTGTTGGGGCAAGAGAACGGGGATTACTAGGGGCTGGGGTGTGCACAGCTGTAAATAAAGCAATGCAATCTCCCAGTCCTCCAGCTGCCATCAGAGACACTCTAGAGCAGGGTCCTGCCTGACTCGGAGAGGGCACATGCTCCCCTTGAGGCTGGGCACCTCTTGGCTGTGCCACATGGGCCTGGGGAGGAGCGGGGACACGTTCCTCTCCAGGTCATCCCTTCACATCCTAATGGTCTGTCCAAGTGGCGTGCTGTGGCTTCGGGGTGTCCCTGTTTGCCGAGGCTTGTCACTGTGGGGTGGTCACCGGAGACAGGGATGTCTGGTGTCATCCCTTGGCTCCCAGTGTGGCCGAGGGCTCCTCGAGCTGGAGGGGATGTTATTCTGCAGAGAGCAGGTCTGAATGCGTGGGGTCAGCCCTGTGCATACGAGTGCACTCCATGCTCTCCTTGTCGGGGGGCTGTGCCTGGAGACCACAGGCGTACAGGCACTGTAGGTACCTGTTATACAGACACTGTATGTACCTGATCTCTCTGAGGCAGACGTTCATCTGCTATCCACACACTTCCGAAGTGAATCTCTTTGTTTATCCTTGCCTCATTCCCAGCGTGTAGGATCGAATGTACAGTGTACATGCTGCTGACATTTGCCTATTCAAAGGAAGGTCTGGGTTGTTTTTCTCCCTCTCTTGTTCTCTGCAGTGGGACAGAAGGTTTTACTCGTTTAAATATGCTGTGTATTTTAATGCATTCCTTAATTAATGATACTGAAAACCATCATGACTGATGTCTATTTTAAAACTGTTCATAATGATGGTTTCCAATAGGGTTTGGTGTGCAGTAAACCAAATTATGCTGGCCAGTGTAGAGAGGAATATAAGGAGTAACTGCAGGTCACTGTGAGAACAGGATGAGTGACCAATTATGCACTGTCACTCTGCAAAGGCTCTGGGCACTGATTGCTCACTGCTTGGATACTATGGGTATGGGCTAGAGAAAACAACCGTAGGGAAGTTTCTGCTGTGGTGGCAGAGCACTGTGCTTTTTGGCCGGTGCCCATGTCCTCCTTCCACGGCTGTCCCGCACCTCCAGGGCCAGCAAAACGCTGCAGTATATGCAGTCAGAGGGACGGCCTCTGGAGTGAGCTGGGAAATGATAATTAAAAGCATAGTGCACAGCAGCCTGTTAATGACAAAAGCTTCCGTCTCTCTCTCCGTCTCTATTTCTCCCCCTTCCTTCATTTCAAGCAACCTTGTAAGACAAAGCAAGGGGCAGCTGTTATTTCCACATTATTTTTGCCTTACAAAGCATTTGTTAAAGTGAATTTGCTCTTACTAAATAGCATGTGTTTGTTTTTGAAATTTCATAAAAGCTGCAGTTACGCTGTTGCACGAGTAGCTCCTGAACATGTGGAGAGAGAAGGGTCTCTTTCCCCTGGTTCTTCTCGCTGTTTTGCATTGCACGGCTGTCGTAAATCCTGCTGCCCGGCCGGGCCAGCTCTCTGCTTGTACGCTGTTCTCTCGGAAACGCGGGAGGGCTCCCAGA
>NW_010521992.1:0-12865 GCF_000687285.1 Phaethon lepturus
GCGCGCGGTGAGCTGCGTGCCGAAGAGGCCAGGGCACGGCCAGCCTGGAGCGCAAGTGCCGCTCACCTCCGCCGCCTGCACGCCGGATCCCCGGCAGCGCCCACCGTGGTCCCCCCGAAACGTAACATCGTGCCCTTTCGGTTCAGGGAGAAAACACGGACATTCCCACCTCTTTCGTGGCTGAAACACGTCGGGCAGTGACCTGATGCCACCATCCTGCCGGTGGGCCACAGGGCCTGCACCCATTCCTGCGCCCCTGGACAAGGCCATCGCCAAACGTGAGCGAGTTGGAGGATGTGAAGGAGCAGTTAGTTACATCCATTCATCTTTACTTCTCCCCTGGGAGCCCGTTTCAGGGCATGGAGAGGTGAAGAGGCTACAAAGAGGCTACAAGACTTGCCCAAGGATGTGGCAGGGAGCCTTTGGCAGAGCCAGAGGACCTGCTCTTGGTTTAGAGATCTGATGTCTGCACCAGCTCCCGTGCGGCCCCCACTGGGGCCCAGTATGGCGTTGCTGAGATACTCGAGGTATTCAGCATCCCTCCTGCCTTTGTTCAGGTGACTCCCACGGAGGTGACCACAGACATGTCCCTGTCTGGTTCATGGAGAAATGACTACTCTGGGAGGTGATCGATTAGCCAGACCTCCTGAGGGGTACACGGCGGGACGGGGTGGCTGGAGCGGTCACACACTTTCCAGTGATGCTCAGGCCATGCTCCCTCATTCCCACCAGTTGTACTCCATCCCCCTTGGTCCTCATCCCCCTAAACAGCCGGGGCTTCCCTTCCCTCTGAGGCTGAAAGCTGTGTCCATCCCCAGAGAGAGGTTTGTGTCCAAATAAATGGCTCTACTGCAGATGGGTTCAGTTTTCAAAGAAAGAGGCAACTCCGAATTCTAGCCGAGACATTTCCCGTTGCGTTACTCGGCCAGGGGTGAGCAGGCTGGCCATCTCCACCTCCCGTCACAGATGAATATAGACCTGTGCACCTGCATCTTAGTCCTCCAGGTTAGTCAGGGCTGTAACTTCTCTGCTATTGCTGCAAAAGCACGAGAAGGTTCTCCTTTTATCTGCAGACTTGCACTGCTGCATTCGGATTTAGCGTGGTATTTGCAATGCTTTCTGTTCGAACAATGGGCTCTCTCTCCACAAATCCAGCTATTGCACAGCCAGGAAAGGGCTGATGTACTTTTTAATATGTGCACATTAGAAGCAGTGCAGCAATTCTAGCATTCTTTGCCCTCAAATCTCAGCCCCCAATCACGAGATTTTGTAAATAACAAACTTAATGACTCCTTTGCTTTGTTTTCTGTGTTTTGAGTTCAGATTTTCAAGTTTTTCTCTAAAATACTGAAGGAGATTTACTCTGTTTTCATTTTAAAGTGACAACAGCTAATGTTACACACTAACAGGATTCCAGGAGCTGGTGCTTCAAATTAAATACCAGGTCCTATGGGGACAAACATGCACCAAAAAGCCATGAAGATAAGAGCAGAGGGACCCCAGAGCCCAGTCAGGCACTGGCCAGCGTGCTGCTGGAAGGTGCCAAACCCTGAGGTTTCTTTTGTCCTTGGTTCCAGCTGCTCCTGCAGATGTGCAGGCATTTTGGTGCAGAACTGAGGCTGGATACGTGAGGAAGCAGCAGCTGGATGCAATACAGATTTAGCTGTCCAGTTCGGCCAGGGGTCACTCGGACACCAGGGGAGGAAACAGGAGAAGATATTTCCTTAATTATTATTTTTTATTCCTAAGTCACCATGTAAATGTGACACCTCTCCCTGATTTCTGCTGTCTGCAGCTTAAAGACCGAGTGAAAATGAATTACCCACCCACAGCCAGTGGAGACAATGGCACTGCTGGGGCGAATTTGGTGCGTCTTAAGATGGGCTGCAAGGTTGCAAGATAAACCACCCTCTGATTGCATCAGTTTTTCCCCACTCTGTTCAAGACACCCAAGACTTTGACTAAATCCCTGGCTTTTTGAGATGAGCAGCACGTTCATCTTGTCAAGGCACTGCCAAGACACCCACTTTATGAGAACCGGTGCAGGTAGCTGCTAGCACAAGCCCCTCTATCTGCTGCAGTGGGCTTCTCCCTTCATCTGAAGGCTTGAGGCACACTTTTGAAGGGGTCCATTCTGTAAAAATGGAAAATGAAGTAATTGCCAGGGAAGGTACTTTGGATTTCATGGTCTTTCCTTATTATGGCTGTACCCTGTGAGAAGAGCACTGAAGCGTGTGCTGAATTAGCTACAGAAAGCTTTGAAGAGGCCTTTGAAAAATCTTGTCTGGGAATCTCTCTCTTTTCTCCTACATTGCTGAATTGCCTACGGGAAAGGCAAAAGAGAATCAGTCTGGAAAAGAGAAGGTTTCTTCCTTGCAAGGTAATGAAGTTTGGCTAAGTGTCCCAGTAAGAGTGATGGGGAGAGCAGGGGAGAGTCAGCCTTGCTAGCTTTAAAGTAGAAAGAAAACCAAATGCAGATTTGTAGCATTTCTGGTTGGGAAAATGAACACAAGTTCTTGGCAAGGGCATGGCCACGCTGAAAAAAAGTCTTTTAAAAACTACCTCTAGGAGATGGAAGCACTTCACAGGAAGGCAGGGACCCTGCTTAGGCTGGCACCAGCATTACTGTGCTTAATTTCGGTGCTTAGCAAAAGCATCCCCATGTCCTAGAGCTGGGCTGGTAACGTTTAACGGTCCCCTCCCACGCCAGGCTATGGGTATTACTACGGAGCTGATATAACTTTTATGGGGCGAGATGCTGCACAAAGGAGAGCAATGTGCCCCTCTAGCCAAGAGCAAATAAAACAGCTGAACGAAGATTTCCCATCCATGCAGTGGAAAACAGCACAATCTCAGTGCTGCCCAGTCCTTCATCCGTTAGCCTGGATGGATGAGGGGCCACAGGGCTTCTGTTTTAATGATGGATATAATTAGATACAAGCTTTTGTCAAAGCCTTCCTCTTATCGCTGCCTTTGTTTTCTTTCCTTTTTTTCTTTTCCTTTTTGACATTTTTTTGCAGTGCACAGGCTGTGCCCAGCCCTCTGTTCTGTTCCCTTATCGCTTCTCACAAAACTGCCTGTTTAGATAGGGGCTGCGCAAAGCCGTCGGGCGGGCGGCTGGCTCCGCACTCGCAAAGTCTGGTCGCTCCACGCAGCTCTGCCTGACGGAACAGGCTGCTGCCGCCCTCTAAATTGCTAATTATAGATAAGAGGGAAAGAACAACAGTTCATTCTCCTAACGAGAAAGCCGAGCTGTCACGTGTGTGTGGCTAACGGCATCCAAGAGGCACCTAGGACGTCTCGAGAGCTGTGAGCACCATGCTGCTGCAAAGCACCCCTTGGGAGGGAGGAGGGAACTTCCCAGCCAAGGATACTAAAGCAAAGCCAAAGGATGTTATGAAGACCAGGTTTAGGGCCTTATTTGTTGTGTATGAGATGGAGGGCATGGAAGCCTGGTCTGAGTCCTGTGCCGGGCTCCACGTTTCTGCCTTGCTGAGCCAAAGGTCTCCGCTGGCATGTTTGGCATCCGTTCCGGCGCTGAGCGATGCATCCCGCGCGGCGCTGATTGACTAGCACTGACTGCGGCCCCAGGGGCTTTAAACCTGATACTTCAAGCATTAAAGCGTCTCCTGTGAGCTAAAATAGAAGAAACGAGCTCCTGAGGACCCCCTCCTCCCATCCCACCCAGCGGCTGGCAGCGTGGCCGGCGGCACTGCTGTCTAAGTGAAGGATATGGGGAATGCTCCTCCCCGCTGGGGTTTGTCGGCAAAATGTCCTTCGTGCCAGCGTCTGGCGCCGGATGAATCTGCACACTTCATGTGAGGGGCTGCGATGTTAGGACTGTCCATAGGGAGCAGCTGTCAGGGTTTCTTTAGCTCTTCCCTTGCCCCATGTACGTGCAGCAAGGACTCAGCTTACAGCCTCTCTGCCCCACCGGCCGTGCCCCAGCGAGCAGGGAGGGCTGTGGGACCTGGAAACTTGCAACGGGGGAAAATCATTCCTCATGTTCGTTTGTGCTCACTGATCTTTCTAGACACAGAGGGAAAAGGCAAGGCAGCAGGGGGAAAAAGGCTTTTAAATATTAATCTAAAAATTCATGCACTTCCTCCTCACTTACTGCCCATAAATCACTCAACTGCTCTGCCTCCTGCTGAAGATAACGTTACAGGTCTCTTGAACTGTAATCGTGTTACATCTGACAGTCAACTCCCAACAAGTGGAAAACAAATCACTAACCAAACACTATCCCCTCCTTCCTCTGAGAAAACCCCATCTCACCAGTAACACGGCAGCTCCGGCTTGCTCTGCTTTCTATTTAAACCACTTTATCCTATAGAGAAACGATGCTACCCACCTGCTGGTGTCCACCACCTCTGCTGCTGGCACTCCTTCGCAGCTCGGCTCCCACCACCAACCCCAGTGAGCTACCGAATGCCTGAGTCACCTATTAAAAAAGGAAGCTGCAAGCTCAGCACCAGTCTCCCGGGCCGCCTGGCCAACCACATGTCATCGGCTTTGCTCCCAAAATCAGCCGCCCTGAGCAAACACAGCTGCTAAGCAAAGCCCTTTGTGTCGCCGTGTGCACCCCACGGCGGTCGGTGAAATGGGGCTTGTGTAATGGGGCCTGAGATCAGCCAGGAGCTTGCATGGGGCTTGCACGAGCTGGAGGGAAAGGGATAGCCCAGTGGTGGAAGTTGTGCCAGGGTTCTGTTCCCTTCCATTACTCGCCGAAGAGGAGATGCTCCAGAGAGCATCCCATCCCAGCCAGCCGAATCCGGCATCCTCCATCATCTGCTCAGTGGCTGCCTGACGCTGGTCCTCTGCAGATCAGCTTTGGGTTTGCCACGACGGCTGCCAGACCTGGCATGTCCTATGCCGTGGAGCACAGATGTGTTACGGTCTCGCCCCTCGGTTGTGCCACAGCTCAGGCACCGCGAGACGTTTGGCGCATCCCACGGTGCAGGACCCAAAACCCGATACTCAAAGACCGGTGGGAGCAAAGGGACCTGTGTCCTGGAGCTTCTCATCACTGGGGGAATCAGGGCAGGAAAACAGTGATTCCTTCACACACTGTGAAAGGGATTCTGTTTTCCAAGGGGATGGAGGTAAACCGGTTTGTGGTGCTCTGGGCTGGCTCTTTCCTAGGAATTTGGGGCCATTTCTGCTATTCCTCTCTGCCTGGGCTGGGCTGTGGGTTAGCCCTGGTCAGATGGTCATTACCTGTGGGTCCCCTGACTCAGGTGTGTGGCTGGACCTGTGCCCCCGTTCCCACCTGCTTGTCCCGGCCACACGCGTCGGTGAAACCTCAGCAACGCACTGTCACCCTCCTGAAGCTGGAAGCCCGTCCCTGCAGATGGGGACCCCATTTCGAAGTGCCTCTATCCCTAGATGTGGGAGCTGCATGTGCTGAATCACACCTACCCCATCCTCCTCCCGGCGTTGCCCCCCAGAGAATCGGTCCCCTGACAAAAGGGGCTCCTAAATACCAGCACAGCTCCACGACTGGGCTGGGGGAATTTGCACGGATGCGTAAGCACCCATAAAAGCTGGCTGGGAAACCAGTGCTGCTGCTTAATCCGGGAGCCTGGCAGCCCATTGGCGGTGCTCGGTCAGCGGCGAAAGGTTTAAATCTCTGCCCCCCACCCCTGCGCCGGCGGCCCTGCCCCACGGGGAAGCTCTGTCGGGGCAGACGCACGCCGAAGGCGGTGCGGAAAGTGGGGCAGACTGCCTCGCTGTCCCAGTTCGGAGGATGCTGAAAGCGTGAGTGGTCCTGGGACGCTGCAGGGAAGGGTGTGCGGGGAAGGGTAGTCCTGGGTGGGTGAGGGTGGGGAGGGGAGAGCATCTCCAGCTATTTCTCATTGGCCTCATGACCCCCTCTTGAGGCTTTAGCGCACGTTAAATTGTCATGCGCTGCTTTTTCCAAAGGAAGAGGAAAAATGATGGGACAAGGCTGAGGCGGGGAACATTGACAGGATTTTAGGTAGCCTCCAGCAGAGAGTGAGGACCAGTGATGCTCTAAAACATGCTGCTACCCTGACGGGTACTCCCTCCTGACCCCCGGATCACACTTTGCTCTGCTTGCAAACTACAGTGCTTTCTCTTATTTTCAGTGTTACAAAGGACAGCGAGGATTTGAAATTCAAGCTTTTTCTTTTTGCCATGAATTGTCTAATTATTTGAAAGAGTGGCAATTGTAAACATGGTTGTTTTTTTTAAATAAGTCATCTGTTTTTTGACTGTTTTGGTCCAAGTTACCTTTTTGTTATAACTACATGGTCTAGGAAATGACCCTTTAAAGTGAGAACTGAGATTTTTCAAAAGCTCACCTAACCAACCCAGATGTAAGAGCACCACTGATTTCAGTTAGAGAACTAATAAAAATCAGATGAATTCACAACACTTTTTTTCTGATTCCAAACTTTCATGAGTAGACCTTGTCCTTTCAAATAAGTTTGTACAGCTTCGAGTACAATAGGTCCCTGATTTGGAGATGGGGGGCATCTCTGCTATAGATCATAAATGTAATGACTAACGCACATCACAAATGTAAACCATCCTCTTTTGAATGGGTTTTAGAAAGATTTTGCATTGTCTGCAAGCCATATGTTGCAATCACTTCAGCAGTTCTGGCACATAGAGCTAATATATGAATTCTGGGATGGGAAATGAGCTGGAAAGTGCCAGAACCAGAGGAAGGTGCTAAACAAATAAGTAAACCAAAATAATGTAACTAAAGAGTAGCTGTGTTGAAGAGGAAATAAGATTTAAGATATAATTTCATGCTTTAGGAATTGTCTACTAAATTATAGCCAAACAATTAACATTTTTCACAGGTATAAGGTTGCATTTGCAAATTTGAAAGGGTGGGAGGGTGTGAAGGAAAAAACAGCTACTGAAGAGTGTCTTGTTTCCAGCACTCCCGTTTCAAAATCAGATCTCTTTACAACTTCCAGCAACTCTAAAATGAAGGTTCATGATCTTTAGTCACTTCTGCAAATGCGTTTGGCTCCGTAGTGTCAGCTGGACTTTCCTTTGCAGGAGCAACATCACAACCCCCCAGGTAATTTAAACAGCTCCTGGGAAGAGTCGGAAAATTTAGCCTCAGGCGGAGCTGAGTATCTGCCCCAAGGCAGCTCAGGGCTATTTCTGGGCTTTGCAAAAATCCAGGAATGTGGAGGACTCTATTCCTGGTACCAAAAAATGCCAAGAAGCTCTGCCGAGAGACAGCTGCGAGTGGCATTGCTGGTGGGGGACGTGGCCTTCCCGAGTGGGCCAAGTGCTGTGGGGTTTTCCTTCCGTAGAGAGGGCCTTCAGCATCACCCGGGTCGGCTCCCCTGCTTTTGGGGAGTGCCAAAGGGCCTGGTCAAGGCGGGTGCAGCCCGGACTACCCGCTCGGCACTGCCTCGTCCTCATGTTCCTCTATTTGCAAGGGGTTAATAAAAGCCCCACGGACGTTTAATAAATTGCCCCCGCGACTGCGGATGGCCGGGCTCTCGGTACCCAGCACTGCCCTGCGAGGTGCTGTGTGTCACGACCGCTCGTGCCGGCACCGTTCTCCTGCCCTCGGGTAACCCTTTCTCTCTTGTTTAAACAGGGAGGTTTCACCGAAATGGCGATAACACCCCTGCTTGCCGCACAACGAGCGCCGTTCCTATTTCCCTGCGTCGCCCACCCCCGGCCGCTGGCCAGCAGCAGGACTGTTTTTATCCCTAACCCCTCTGCCGCGCTCCGTGTCCTCTGCGTGCGCTACCCTCTCCCGTGGGGCAGCACCTCAGCCCTCGCGGACCCCAGTGCAGGATGACCATTCGCGAGAGCAGCTTCCCTCCCCTGCAGTCCTCTTCCCTGGGGAAAGCAACACCGAGCTACCCACCGGAATACCCTCTGCGTGGGGAGAGGGCTTCTCGGCATGCCGCGAATACCAGACCTTTTAAGGGAAGCCCTCTCGAGCCACCGGGAAGAGATACCTTGGGAATGCCTGCGCAGGCATGAGCCCCGCGAGCATCGCTGGCCACACATCCCGCCTGGGATGCAGGGCAGAACTGGGGTCAGGGCTGTGGTGTGCGTCTTTAAGCATTTCTTTGCCGTGCCATGCTGTTTACGTGGGGGCATTGCATGGATTCCACGCGGCTCTGAGGAGCTATTGAGACCCTGCCTTTGCTTTCTATTCTTACCATGGTGTTTCCATGCTGCTGTCAGCTCTTTGTCACTGGCAGCCAAGAAAACTTAATACCGTTTTGGAAGAAACAGCCATAACCAAAAAATAAATGTAGCAGTATCTTTTAAAGAGAAAACCCCAACCCACTTGTAGCTACTGAGTTTCCCCAGCATTCCCATTTGCTTCTGAATGAGGCAAATTGCCAGTGAGAATATGGGGGAGGATAGAAATGGTTGGTTTTAAAAGAGTAAAATACCAGGAAATACCAGGTTGTACAGTACTTAATGCAGAGATTCCTGCTACCATGTTCAGACCCAGACCGGGGGTTTGTGCCATTGTCGCAGAAGGATTTTCTCCTAACCTAACAAGGGTTAGGGCATCCTCATCTGGTTTCCCCCCAAAAGGAAGCTTTTGTATACATTTTGTAAAATATTTGCGCAAAATACTGCATCTATTCAAGGGCTGAAAACAGTCTTTGTAGGATGTTCCTATGAATTTCCGCCCATGCTGGATGCCTTAATTGCCACTAGTGGATTATGTACCACTTTGCCTGGACAAGAACACGGGTTTTCATATTTTGCCTCTTCTCATCAAGTGATAGCTGTACCTGAGTCATCAGCTCCACTTCTCTTCCCCTAAATCCATGTTTTCTAATAAAAATATGAAGATATTTCACATATTTTCCATCAAAGATTTGGGTGAAAACTGGAGACCCGGAGGGATAAGGGGGAAGTTAAAGAATTTCTGTTATTCTCACAGCAATCATCAGGATGTGTGTCCCAGAAGGAAACGTTAACCACCGCCAAATGCATGAGCAGAAAAAGGCTGCTTTCAGCTCAGGCTGCTGGGATCAGGCCCTTCACACGGTGACTGAGGGGCAGACCTGGACCTGGAGTCCTGGCTCTCTGCTGTTGGCCACGACGCAGACCTCAGAGCTAAAAGCCTTCGGCAGGTGGATAATCGGGTGTGAGACACACACGCGTGCACACAGGGGTAGGTTTCTGCTCCATCTTACAGAGTTGTACAGGTTTTTGGAGTTACTTCTCATACATGAGCACAAACAGGGAGTGGTATGGTCATGTTACTGCTGCTAACCCAACAGGCTCCTGAAGCCCTTTATTTGGCTCAGGGTCACAAACACATTTCTGAAGCCACCCTGGAGACCAGGAGAGAAGAGGGAGAGAAAGCAATTCCCTCCTTAACTAATCCTGCCCTGCCTCCTGTTCCCTGGGGATGTAAGATGAAGCAAGGCTCATTTCCCTCTGAACAGTTCACATTTTGCTGCCTACTGCCTACCAGTCCTGAACACGGTTTTGATCTGGAAGATGTCCCCTCCACCCCCAGCATCCATCCAGTTCACTCGAATCCCATCCAGATTCTTCCCCCTATTGCCGGTCACGGTGACCAGAGTCCTGGTAAATAACAGTATTTTTTTGGGAGAAAGTAGACACTGAGATCTGGCTCCATGAATTTAAGCCCCAAAGCTAGGAACTTCAATATTTCAGGGCAGGGGAAAAGCATGTATGTACAATGCTCTATTTCTGCCTTGAGCATGCCTAAGCACCCCAGACGGCCGTGCTGAACCAGACAGAAACCACCATCTGTGGAACCCAGAGACAGCAGCTTCTTCAGCAGAAGGTGGGATTTACCAAGCTCTGGGCCAACAAAATAAGATCCATGGCTTTCCATGAGCTGCAACCACCGCTTTCATAGCATGAGGTGCTAAGCTTCCTCATTCGTCCTGTTTTCCAGCATCAGTCTGAGGTTCATATCCATGCGACACTTCACCCCTCTCTAATCTACCCCAAAATTACTTACAGGGAGGTCTCGGTGGTCCCAACAGCTGTGTCACACCGTAGAGAGCCCCAGTGGAAAATCTGCGTGAAACTCACGGCCGGGCAGCCCTCGGTGTATCCTGCGAGGAGCCCTGCTCCACTGCCCACACCCTCTGTCCTGCTCGCTGCCTCCCAGTGGTCTCTGGCAGCTGGTTTTATCGCCGAGCACGGGGCTATGTTGAGAGGATGAACCACTTGGTCTATTTTTAGGGAAGAGTGAAACTGCTCTTCCACCAGGCTGAGTCAATCATGAGTTTTAGCAATCCTACATGGAGGCTGGGAAAGTCTGGGGGCCTGGCTTATTCTCAGAACTTATTCATTCAAAATACCCTTGGCGTAATCCCATACGGGACCCGGGATGCTTCCAGGCAGTGGTGCAACGGGAAAGAGGCATTTCCCTGACGTGCTGTTGTGTCCTGGGGCTGTGATCTGCACAGCCAGGCGCCCTTCACCTCTGGCCACAGCCAAAGTTTTAAGGGAAAAAGTGGGAAGGTGATAGGTATTAGCTACATTTTCTCGTTCCCTATTTCCTCATCAGTTCCAATATTTTAGAACCAAGAAAGAAAAAAACAAAAAAATTTTAGGAATGTGAGGGGAAGCGTGTGTGCCAAGAAGGACGATCGAGCTGACCTGCTTTCTGGCCAGCTGGGAATCACCCCCATCCTTGCAGTCCCTCTGCTAGCAATGCGGTGCTGCAGGTAGCGGCTCTGGGGACCTTCGGGGAGGGATAAGAATAAAACACTTGGCCCCAGAGTGCTCTCGATGCCCTCAAAGCTCAGCTGGGCAATGGGTGCTATTTTTAGCGTATTAAGGGTGGGCACAACTGTGTGCCAGAGCTGGGGACCCTGGTCTGGCCGTGCTGATTTACAAATACAAACGGATTTACAAATAACCGGTGGCTCTGGGTCTTATTTTAACGGTCCATTTTTAGCAGGCTGGGATAGCGATACGGCTGAGGAACCCAGCAATGTTTGAACGGTGTCCAGCTGCTCTTTGGTTTACTTTTCTGACACCTTTAGAGAGCACAGGCTTGAAGTAAATCACCACGTGGCGATGAAAGGGGATGTGGGTTGGCTATGCCAGTACCAGAAATCACCACCACCTGAGACAGAACACTCACTCGGAGGTGCTTAGGATCACAAAACACAGGGCAAAGGCCACAAGAGGCCCATGCTTGTACCCTCCCAGGCCATTCCCATGGTCCACAGCACCTAATGCCAGGCAACGTGGGACCACAGCGATGGGGGAAACACTGCATGGATGTGAGCTGGCTGGACCAGGCGGTCTTGGGGCAAAAGTCATATCTGCTTTATTTGCCAGCACAGAGCTGTCTTAGACTTTCTCTGCGGTGTTGTTGGTACAGCATGTAGCACTGGGACATCTCCATTTCAGTCAAACTCATTGGTCGCATAAGGATCTCAGCAGCATTGTGCTGAGCAGGTGAAGCATGACCCCAGTCCCCAAAGGCGCTCCATGCTCTTTGTTCCAAAGGACCAAGCAACCCATCACTGATGATTTTCTGGTTTGAGATGCTTAAGTTTTTTCATTCCCTCCTCCTGAACTTTGCTGGAGTTTTACAGGGGTGTTTGGACGGGCGACTGCCCCTCTTCCCCTGTGGTTCTGCAGATATCAGTCCCTGGAGAGGATGGTACACATCAACCAGGCTGCAGTTCAGCATGCGACGAGGCTTCCTCGCCAACACGACATCACATCACATCATGTCCAGCTCCAGATGACCAACTGCTTTCACTGAGGCTCCTGGAAGGGCCCAGCTCCTCCCTACCATAGCCCACTTTCTTCAAACGTCCTGCAAGGCTGTGAATTACCAGTCCCTTGCTGTCTGCATTAAGCCTGGTGCCTAGGAAGACCATTCCCCCTCCCTCTGAAGCGGTCTCCGTTTTCTTTGGAGATTCTTCTTACTGAAGATCAGAGAAAAGAGCTAAATTATAACGGGCTGAAATTTAACCCTCTTGGGGGTGGGGGGAAATACCACCACCCTTGCTACTGCTGTGTGCTGAAGAGGGGACTCTACACCGCGAGCGACGACTGTGAGCAAGGCAGCGCTAAGCAGCTGAGGAGCTACAGACCAAAGCGTCCCCGCGGCGTGTACCCCGCGCTCCGCGGCGGGGTAGGCAGGTCTTCGGTTACCAGCCAGGCTGTGAGTCGGAGGGCTGGGGAAGACGGGGGCTGTCAGCAAACACCGCGGCAGGCTGGGGACAGGGCTATCTTATTTGTTCCATATGGGTGGAGGGACATAAAGGCAGGAGGTGAAGGGCAGAGCACATCGGCACCGTCAGCAGCTCATGACGGGCGTGCGTGTGCGTGTCCTTGTGGTGCGCATGAGCCCAGCAGGAGCACACAGGGTACATGGATGTATTCACCTGCGGCTCTCTCATCTGCAACATGTATTTTGCCTGTCTGTCTGTCTATCTGCAACAGACAACACACGTATACAGGTGGGGTGTGTGCACGCATGTCTCTGTTCATTCTCCTGCCGTCTCTCTGTCCATGCCGAGGTGGAGGACCTGGTCTGCTACTGGTTGTGACTTCCACCCCTGTTCCCCATCGGTGGCCCTGCCAAGGGTCCCTGTGAGCCTCTCCTGCCAGCCTGTGAGATCTGAGCTACCTGACAGCTCTGCAGAGCTCCCGAGGAAGGGTTTTTCTCCTCCTCTCTGGAAGATAACAACTAATTAGAAAGCAGGAAATTAAAACAATATAATCAATGTAGCACTGGGCCTTTCTGAGAGGCGCTGAGAGTGCGAGAGGGGGAGATCAGCAGCCTGGGGGCTCGGGGGTCTGGAGCAGAGGGCAGCCCTGAGCCCTTGACTGAGACGGGGTGGCTCTTGCTGGGAGCCAAGAGAAGGCGGCAGCAGGG
>NW_010521993.1:0-225 GCF_000687285.1 Phaethon lepturus
CCTGCATTGCTATTGCAGCGCACGTGGGTCGAGAGACCGCCCTGTGCGAGCTTCCAAAGCTGATGGTACATTCAGCAAACCAGCTCTGGAAGAGACGGTGACATTATAATTTCTGCCGCGTAAAGAAGCGGGTTTGATCTTTGGTGAGCTCAAACCCGTGGCTGACTGAAAAGCAAACTCGCCTTTTCTCGCGGCATCGCCGGGCCACCCAGCTTGCCAGCGGGC
>NW_010521994.1:0-43844 GCF_000687285.1 Phaethon lepturus
CCCTGTTACCAAAACCTTGCCATGCAAACCCGTTACACAGTCAAGTCAAGGTTAAATAAGGCAAAGAAATTTTTACTCTTCTGTTTTATGTGAAGCAGCTTTAGCAGTGTTGTGACATTTTATTTTATTCTTTAGGCAGAATATAATGAATTAATATGAAATCCATCCCATCTAGGCAGGTAGACAACATCAAAAGCATAAATAAGATCATATATCAGTATGAATTAGCTTATTCACCTTCAGATAAATTTGCAGTGGTCAGATTCAACACACATACATACACACACACACACACATGCACACACACACAAAAAAATAATACTGATGCGTGTTGATTTTGCTGCTGTCCCTGTAAGGCAGACAGCATTTAATGAATACAATAAATCAAGAGCAAGACTGCATTCTAAAGCAAATATTTATTTGATCATTTCAGTAAATAGCTGAGGTCCATTCAAATGTGGATGCGTGAATATATTGCAAAACTTCTGAATAATGCAAATGAGGCTTAAAACTTCGAAAATTTTACCATTTCCATAGCAGCTGGACATGAGAGTCAGCCCTCATTATTTCCATTTGCACCAACAAGGAGATGGGCAATTATTCTCAGGCAGTTACTTCTGTATTGAAGATGTGATTAAAAAATGAGTTTGCAAGTAAGCCTACCTAAGCCTAAAGGGTGCATTCGTGAGCCAGCACAGGAACTGCTGTTTTAGGAGGCACATAATGACTATTCTGACCAGACACCATAGTCTGACTTTGGTATAGTAATCATTTGCTAAAGGTTTGGTGTTTCAAGCAATTCTGAATGCATTTCTTTAAAAACAAGGCAAGACCTTTGTTCGTCTTAAGTCCGTAGCTACAATGGAATGTACTTCAGGGCACAATAACGTTAAAGCTTCATCAATGTAATCTGACAAGCACTATCATTATGGGAACAAAGTGCCCTATGTTTCAGAGTAATGTTTTATATGGACAGTGGTTGAGTCCTATCTCATTTCTCAAGTCCTCTGACAGTGGCTATGATAAATGGATTGTACCCATCTTAAATTCATCATTATTATAGTGTCCTAATGCAAATAAAACCTTGCAAGGACCTTGAGTCTCTGTATATGTGCCCTTCTACTGTTTTTTTCCTGGCAGTGCCAATGTATTGAAAACACTGAGAAAACCATCTTGGGAACTTGGTTTCTGGATGCCATCCTTTCTTGATACAAAATAACACCAATCAAATCTGAATGGTGCTGTGTTGTAACTACACATCACTGGTACTACCATTTTACAGATGGACTTGGACATCTCAAGCAAAGGTAAGTCAGGCTAGAATCACACAACACAGGAGGTGGTACTTACTTACAAACATGGTGTGTTACATTCTTCTGTTTCACAAAAAAAGGGCTGTAACTTGTGAGGACTTCAGGAGAATCTTGGGCTCAGATTTTGGAGGGAGTAACATAAATCATATCTTCTACTAGGTTGACTTTTTTCCATAAAATACCACTTCTTTGAAGCTGCTCACAAGCCATGGCCTGAGATTAAGTCCTGAGGGTATGAATTAATAAGCAGATGGTATAAGTGGCTCTCAGAAAACTGAGGGATACATTCCAATGTCCTCATTTAATCCACTTGATTTTGTCATTAACTTCATCAAGAGCAGGATTTAGTTCTGGCTGTCATTATTCCAGGAAAAGTTTACCTCATTAAGATTCTATTTTGGCTAATTTTTTTTGCTACTTTTATAAACAATTTATTTTTCTTTTTTAACAGCAGACTCCATCAACATTCAACAGCACAGGACTTGGCTTTGTTTAATGTAAGGTTAAAATTTACAATTGCCAGTTGGCTATGGCTACGTCAAGACTGTAGAACTTTGCAAAGATAAATGTGTAGGTTTAGCAGTTAGCAGTAATCCTGCTGCAAGCTCACAGGCAGAGCACATCGGTACATAATGCTCCATCTTCTACATGCATCTTCCTTTACTGATTCCTCACTTTCTATGAATTCCAGGTTGCATCTGCAGCTAGCCATCCAGTTTCTGAAGACCACGTACAGAACAGAGGATATAAAAAAATGCAGACAAATCCTTTTTAGATGCAACACCTCTCTGCCACTCACACAGGCTTACACAGTGATATTAGCTAGCAACTAATTTTGACTTCTCCACTGTTTTGACCAGATAGATTTAATGATAGTACTGTACCTAGATGCACGCATCCCGTTTCTCTACTTTTTATGTTACTGCACTGAGAAAGGTCCTTCACATCTAGATTCTTCTGCAGAGTTCCAGGTGTTAGGAACTGCTTGCATTTCAGCCTTTGATAGAAAAATAATCAAAACCAAACTACTGAGATTAATTTCTATTTTATTTGGTAACTGTAGCCAGTGGATTATAGATTTTTCCACCTTTTTAAATATCTGGTATTTGCAGATGATCATGTGAATACTTTACAGACCAGAGAGGATTGGTGAGAATAACAGAAGTATGAAATTGTTACATTAAAAGTTTGATGCGTATTCATGCATATCCCTAAATTACTCAAAGAAAAATGTACATAAAAGTGTCAGAAAAACACCTGAAGTTATTAATTTATTTAATTAAAGGGAATACACAGAAGGAGTTGATACATAACTGCAGACATGATTAATATCTGACTGTATCTATTCACTGTTATTTTAGTGCCCCACTCCTCTCCACACTGTCTGCTGTTATTTTGAAATGAACTCTGAAACAAAGTGTATACCTATCTTGTCTCCAAAAGCACAGAAATGATAATTCTTTATGTCGGAGTCCCGAACCTGCAACTTCCCACCACATCCGAAGTCACAGTTCCATCCGCGAGGGCTTTTTCCCCACCTTCAGCAAATAGCTTTTAAAAATTATTTCTGTTGCAACATTTTTGTCCTTACAGCAATCGTAGTCAGAACCTACTTCCTGTTGGTGGGGTTTTTAGCTAAATAGCAAGTATTCTAGATCACGTCAGGCCAATTTGCTTAACTGGTGACAGCATTTATCCTATCAGAGTACTACACTTAATATACTTTCAACAGATATGTATATGCATACACATATATTAGCAGTACGTTCTGCATAGTTACAATATTCTCTGTCTCTGGTAAACCTGTTCTATTATGCTGTGCTGTGTATGAAAAACAGTTCTTTCCAACATCACAGCCAAAAGTGCAAGACAGTCTTCCTTCCGTTGTGCAGGTGGATATTGCTTCCAGTAAAGCAATAGCATCCAGCTTCTCTGGTTCATAATGTTTCTCTACATCTCTGCTGCAGGAAAGGGGAGGGTTTAAACATCAAAGTTTAGGCAGTGTGTATCTAGACCTCATTTGAAGTGCAGAGGAATGTTAGAACTATGGAATACTTATCAGCATATTTTTCCAGCTTCTTGATTTTGGAACTGGCTAGCTTCTAATGTATGCAAATTAATTCTTTGTTAAAAAGAAAATTTCAAGTCCAATAACAATAACTTCAGTGGAAATGAAAAAGTAGTTTGATCCCTTGAACCTCTGGGGGAATTTGACCAAATTAATTTTCTTAAGCAACATCATAAATCCAGAGAAAGAAAAATACATTTAGATAAATGAAAGTCTGTCAGAGGCCACAGTGCTATTGGTGTTGAATTGGACAATTAATTATGTATTTTGTGCACATCATAAATAGTGAGCAGCTTAAAGGATGATGACTCAATAATATAGCAAGAAAGAAATCAGGCAGAGTCAATCTTTTATCACTGCTTTTCCCCGTGACCCATCTTACCCAATGCCGTTGTAATGATGTGATGAAAGGATCAGAGTGCCAAGATATCCAAGCCTACTGCCCGTTCTGACAGCCGTAGCTTTCTACCATCAAGAAAATTAAATAAGCAGATACGGTCACATGGAGAAATGCAGGCATAGCTCTTTAAGCTTATTAAGTCTCATTATGCACAAAACTTCACGCACAAGCTAGCTGTCCCATAATATCAATACGACAAAGCAATGTGTCTGTGGGAACGCTTTGATCTGCTGATATCAGAGAAAGAAAACTCATACTGCTCTTGTCCATAGCATTTATGTATGCGAGGCTGAGAACTCGTTCGGTAAACAGAGCCTTACTCGTGTGTGCGTCTGCCAGAAAGGGTCTGGCACAGCTACAGGGCTGACTACACCTTCCGCTTTTTTCTCAGTATCTCTGGGGGGAGGATGTTTTCCTTTCTCCTTTACCCAGTCTAAGACTTCATTTAGGTGTGGCTCTCCTAGAGGATGTCTGTTCTGTCCTTTGAATCCAGCCTGCATAGATCTAACGGAGCTAGCCTTAAACAAGACAGCTCAAGTACCGATTATGCTGTAATTACAAACGTGCAGTGCGCAGCGCAGGCTGCTCGGTTTGCCTCTGAGGAGCTGTGTCCCAGCTGTGTCCCAGCTGTGCGAGTGTCCCAGCTGCACTGAGCTTGGCACTGCCGTGGCTGATTTAAAATTAGCCTGGGTACACGGTCTTCAGCTGCACTTTAGGTTGTGGAATAGAGGTATCCTAAGAGCTGCAGTGTTGTTAGGTGCTAACTGCACTTAAGTGACTAAGCCAGTACATCTTCAGGTCCCCCCTTTGAGAGCCGTAGCCATGGGGTTACACATTTTGGAAGACAGCCTCTCTCCTTAAACTAAAATTTTCTTCATTTCAACAGTAGGAACAAAGTACGTGGTTGAAAAGTCTTAAGACTAGTGTAAGCGAAGTTTGCTGTTCCTGGATGGTAAGTCAAGCAAGCCTGAGTTCATTAACATTCTCTATAAAAGCCTCTTTCGTAGTTTGGCGCTCCCTAAAAAATCACTCCTGAAAACAAGATCGTGTTTAATTACCCTTTTTCTGTTGCATTCCTGGACATTTTTTTTTTTTCTGGACAAAATTTCTTCTGTTGTTTCTTCAGGAAATAAAACATTCAGAGCTAAGGTTTGAGCATTGTTCCTTAATGGGAACAAGGCGTGTTAAGTTTCAGCAATCTTTTGCTTTGCACTTGGTTTTCCTCATAATGCTGCAAGCCAAAAATGTACAGGGCACACATCCCAATAATTGTGTCCTTCACTACAGGGGAGGTAAATTTCAGCTCATACGTTAAAACTTGCATTTAGCAGCAATTTATTTCTTTCTACCCCTTAAGAGATTCTGTGCTTAAAAATGTTTCTGGCTTTGCTGGTTTTCTGCTCTTTGTGTTGTTGCCTAAAAGCTGTAGAGCTGTATTACTTTTTGCATTTGCCATACTCATAGTTGTGATAACAACATGGAGTTAAACAGCTGTCGTTAGATGTTTGGTGGAATGTCTGAGGTGACCTTATGATCTGGTGGCAACTGTGGAATCATCAGTGGGGGGGAGATCTCTCGCCATCGAGAAGAGCCACCTGAGACCACTCACTTCAGCCCCAGGGGAAGTCACCCACCCACAGTCAGAACTCTCTCTCTCCTTCTTTGTGCCCATCTCTCTCTTTAGGCTGCCTCCCCTATAATAAAAATGCCAACACACTTCTTTTGTTTTTCTCTTACTGCATAGTTACAGGGCAGCAGGTAATTATGGGACTCTCCACTTAAAAGAGTAGCTGGGCTGAGGCCACCTCAGCATCTCATTAGAAATAGAGTGCAGCTCAGCACAGATGAGAAAAATGTATTATTAGGATTGTATACAGCCTCATTAAATGTTCCTCAGTAGAAACCAGGGACAGGTTGGTTTCCACAAGTTAGGCTAGTAGTCCACCTCTGAATTTTTGTGGTTGTTGCAGCAGCTGGTTGACGGAGGAGCAGGAGCACACTATGGCTGTCCTTGAGATGCTCACCAGGGGCCTGACTGTATCACATCACGGTGTCTTTCATGGCACCACATGCCCAGGTTTGCTTCCTGAGTCATCATCTCTCATGGTCCAGGATGGAGCCAGGAATCAGCCAGAGACAGACCTGTGAGGGGAAAGCGCTCTCATTCCCCTATCCTGAATGCAGCTAATATTATCCATGAAACTTGCAACCTGGCAGAGGAGGTGAGTCACAGATGGCTTTCCTTCTGGCAGAAACCATGCCATTACATTAGCCAGGCGCTGGTGGCATGTCAGATGTTAGTACTGCTTTGTGTAATGTTTGTGTTGCATTTCTCCAAGTCTTGTGTCGGTCACTTAAGGGAACTGTCAAAGGGCAGCTCAAGACAGGGCTGAGCAAAGGCTGTTAACCAGAATAGGCGAACGTCTATTTTGATGGTTTCGTAGTGGGTATAAGAGCAAGTGGGAAAATGAGGGATGACAGAGAGCAGTGACAGCTGCATCAGGCTTTCACTATGGGGAAGATTAACATCAGTGAATTTTTGGAGATTACAGGGTATTTTGGGGAGTTACGGATGATGACAATTTATCTTCTTGGAACTCCTTCCTACCCCACAACAGCCCAGCTCTCTCCTCAGGGAACAGCTCTTGCCCAGTCATGCCCCACAAGAAGCACCCTTCTTTCAGTCCTCCTTGCTTGTCTTTCCAGAGGGTGTTATTTACCTGTTCTGTCAAGCCAGCACAAAAGGGAGGTCGTTGCTATAGATAATGTACAAAGGCTTTTTAGAAAAGGTAGGTTCATCAGCCAGAGAGATTCCATTGACCATTGAGATGTGGCCAGAGCAGGCCATTTGCCAGCAGTTGTGAGGGAAGACATTGCCAAATGATACTGTGAACTCTCTGCTTGTACTTTGAATGTGGTGTTTGCAGAACATTGGCGTGGGTAGTGCATAACACAACTTGGAAATAGGCTAGATTTTTCTGGGAGATAGGGATAAGGTAAATATTTGAGTACCTGGCAGGTTATTACAAAACCTGTAAGATTTCATGTGGGACCTGTTCTTGAAGATTTTGAAAGCTTATGCCTGATGCAGCTTTGGGCATGTTACCGACATGTCTACTAGTAAATGGAGGAGGTCAGGGTATTTGCCTGAGCAGTGCCCTACAGTTGACCCTTACCTGGCATAACTCTGCAGTTTCTCAGACAATCCCCAAAACTATGTCTAAGGATAGTACAGATCAATGATTTTCCTGGTTGATAAAGCGGATGCTGTATTTGGGGGGAAGAGAGGTTTGCCACGTGGACACCATCTGTACAATGCCAGTTGTGCAGAGATGGAGGGTGGATTAGTGACAGTGGCAGTCACTGTGATGAGCGGTAAAGAAAGGAATAAACCAGTTCCTTCCAGGCAGAAAAGAGATTTTATTATTATTGTATTTAACATGTTATAATTTATGGATCTTCTTTGCTCTTACGTGTCTTCAATTTGAAGCTAATAACACAGTAAAGTTTGCTAAATTCCTCACTCATTGCACAATGCGCATTAGTTTTGTTCTGAATTCTGCTGCCAGCCACATCCTCAATGCAAATTCAGTTTCATAAGGCTTAAATGCCTGTTGCCCATGCACCTGTAAAGACCTTTTATTTTTAAACACCCTAAGTTGGCTGGCATTGAAACAATAATAGTAAACAGTTATAAGTGGGGTTTTTTGCCACACTCCTGTGCTTGCAGGGCACAGAAAAAGAAATAGCAATTCAAAAAAACCAGATGTGCTTCAAACCTAGACTTAAGCCATTAGTGCTGTGTGAAGGTTCACTGAAGTGAGCTTTCCAAGGAGTTCTCTCACGATACCGAGGGATAATTTTTCTTGATGTAAATATGAGATGGGGGTAACCACTTGTTTGTGCCCACTTTTGCTAAAGAAATTGCCTTCCTTTGTCTGATTATTTGCCTTCAAATTCCTAATGATGTGCAAAAGACTGCTTGGAGCTTGGCCATATATTGACTCATCAGCATTCACTGCCACTGCTGAGAAAGGCTGTTGATAAAATCAGGTAATCAAAAAAGAAGTAATGTGTTTCCTAATTCCAGTGCAGACTCTTTCCTAAGTATACACTGACCAAAACTGTCATTAAAAAAAAAAAAAACAAACCAAAAAAACCCTATTATCTACTGCCAGACAGTCATTTATGCTTCCCAGAAAGTCATTCTTGTGTTTTTATTACCCAGCTGAAGATCGGAAAAATAGCATATATACTCTACCAGGCCTGCTTTGGTGATTGTCCTGATTTGTGCACTTAAGTCCAAGGTATAGGTACAGAACAGGTGTCATATTGGCATTTTCTAGCTACCTCTTTCAAAGGGGTTTCCAACACAAAAGCAACAGTTTTATTTGTTTGCTATTCTGTTACTGTTACTCTAAAGCAACAGTGTTACTTTGGAAAGCTAAGTACAAAACCAAAAGGAAATAATTTGGAGAAAGTCAGAATTAGAACCTATCTTAATAGTGCAATAAACTGCTCAGATCTGATGCTGAAGTACCATTCTGAAGAGCATATTTATATCCAGAGGCCTTAAATGAGCGTATTGATGACTTTACGCTGGATAAGAGTTTACCCTGAACTGCACCATCTCTTTTCTAGGGAAACTTTTTCTCCATAGGTACTTCTGAAATAGAAAAGATAGAAATATTCTGCCAAAACTATTCTCTTTTTTAACAAATCTACTAATATCTCCTTTGTCTTGCCTCTTATCTCACAGGAGGTCATAAAATATTTTGTCAGTGATTCATGAGAAATACGTATTATAAGTCGTCTCATTTCCGATTGTTAATTTTCTTGTCTGTGTGTGGAAGTGAGAACACATTATTCCATGCACTGAAATCGGAAGCAGCTTCCTGCCATTTAGTATGTCCATTACAAAGTGTCGTAGTGGAAGCAATAATGGATGAATATTGAAAAGTGCAGAACTTTCATATGGTTAATTACAGAAGATGAGGTGATAATTCACAATTCATCCATGCCACCCAGAGAAAGTAGACTGGCTGGAGAAAGCCTCTTGAAAATGTTGTATGAAGCCAGTTCTATCTAACAGAGCAGCCCACGTTTGGTACCTGGATCCAGGTTTTGTAACCTTCCTGTGAGTTCATCTTCTTTCTTCTCCACTCACGAAACAGACGTCCCTGTCTACACAAATATCCTGTTTACGGTGGCAGGAACAATTGCTGGAAAAATTAGCCTCAGTTTATCCCTGCTGTTATGTTAAACAGGAGGAGCAAGTCAAACTGCAAACTGGGGCTTGGGATTGTCCTGGGAAAAGGTGGTGCCACCTGAAGGCTGTTTTCGGCTGGTGTATGGAGTTGAAGGCTGGAGTCTTTCTGGAAAAGGCTATCCCACCCGCATTTCCTGTAATGGCCTCCACATCCTACTTCTCTCAGCAGTACCAGCAGCCTGAGCTTCCATGTTGAGCTGCTCATGCAGACGGTGTTTCTGAGCTGAATTTGTGGCTGGAAAACCTGTTCTGAATTCTTTTTGAACAAGATGGTGGTTTTTTAGCCAATAGACCATCTGCTTGACTGTGCTGAATTCTCTGAGCTGACAACAGAAAGGATCACAGAAATAGGGAAGTACTATTTCATAAAACCTGGCAGAAAGGCTTGCTGGATTTCCCATAGGAAGCATAGTAGAGAGGAGAACTGAAACTAGACTTCTGACATCTAAAACCGTTGCCCATCCACCCCACTCCAGTGCGCTGTCTCACTAATCTTCTGGGCTGTGCTGTGTCATTCCTACTCTGTGTGTAGGCCTGCCATTAGATTAAAATAGGAAAAAATGACAAGCTTATCAAAGTTTCTGATAACTTACTGTCAGGCTTCTCATACTGTTTTACTTATTAGTGTTGTTCAAGTCTGTCCAACTCTTGGAAACACACCTGTGAATAAACTGTTGGTTTCTCCTTCCTTTTGAATCTAGCATTAGTTGCCACACGTCTGTGTTCAGCTTTTTTCTCAATCCAGTAGTTTCCTCCTATAAAAATATACAAACTTTCCCCCTGGTGAATCCATTGCCATGTCACACAAGGCTTCATTTTCCACAAGTCTCTTGATCCTCCTCAGTCCTGTTCAGCTGAAACACTTTTGGTTCTACTTGTTCCCTCTACTCTTGCCATTAGACCCTTCAATAAACCGCGGCTCCACCTTGAGCTCATGTTAACTTGTCGAAAAAGTATGAGATGGGAGAAATCCACAGACTTGAAACTTGCCAACCAGTGAAATGACCCACCTTCTTCAGAAATTATTTTGCTGGCTCTCTGACATGGAAGGGCTCTGTTCACCCCGGCAGGTCTCTCAATGTCCCTGATGATCCTGAGGCCAGCGTGAGAAGCACTGCGATCGATGTGCACAGGCTCAGGCTCCCTCATTGACCAGTATGTTCAGGTACAGCATGGAGAATCAATACAAACAAATATTAACTTAGTGGACGAGATGTGCCAGAAGTGAAGGAAGGTCATAGTGGGGTTTGACCTATTTAATTTATGTATTATAATAGACTTTTACAGGGGCTTCTGAAGCTTTACTCCTACCTTTGTAATTCCTTGGCATGAGTGTTAAAAAGACTTACTCTCACTTAATCAAATTTCTAGCTGATATGTAGGCGTTTGGCTCACATACTAGTAAGTGATTGACTCTTGATAAAGTCTAGAGGGAGACTATTTTGGTCCCTAATTCAGTTTAAAGTGCACATTTCATAAGTTACCTCATCTTTGGTTCCCAGAAGAATTTCTTGCTTATCTATATTGACTTCTAAGTTTATCCACGTCTTTATGGGCAGTGATTACCTGCTCAATCCTCACAACAGGTATGTGCTTTCACGTTTTGCTGTCTTTTGACCTGTTTTCATTTTATGTCTGCTTCCGGAAGTTCAGACACCACCTTCAAAACATTGTTCTTAAATGCTTATGCCGTTGTTTTTCCTATGAAGCTCAGGTCCCTTCTCCATACCAGAATATGCTTCCTTAGCACCCCATTAACCTCTTCTGGAAACTATAGTCCGTTAAACTTTCCTGTAAGCTTCATTAGAATATTCATTTCACCCTTGAATAAGAAAGTGTGTGAGGGGTTAGTCTTCCCCTTAGAAACATCCTTTATTTAGGCTTTTTGTTTCTTTCAGTGCATTGTTTTACTCCAGAAAGTTGTCCCCAATTTAGAAGCGAATATATAGAGTAACATCGTGTTATCCTGGGACACATGAAAAGCTGCTATCAACCAAAAAGTGACCTTAACTTCCTCCGCAAGTTTGCTCACTGGAACAAATGAGTAAGTTTATATAAATAATAAATGCAGGTATTTATAAATAATAAACATATAAAATCAACATATAAAATCAATATAGATAATAATATAAAAATAATTAATTTATATAAAAACCATTTATATCTGATGCCTACCCACTCTTCTCTTATCTCCAGGTCAGGTACACAGTGTTCATGATGCTCCCAGCTAGTCCTTTCCAGTGAAGGATCCTTCCTGCAGGATGCCTGGCTCAAACTTTTCTGGGACTTCTGCAAGGTTCTTGTATCCTAAAATACTTTGTTTTGTCATTTTTCAATGTAAAATGACTGAAATAATATGAAGGCTGTATCAGACTCTTGTGAGCAATTCTTTTTCTTAATAGCCTGGTAGAGAGAGGCGTTGCATGCCTAGCGACATGGCATGAGGCCATGTCTGGAGTTGTGGCTGGCATCAGAAGACTATCTAGAATTTTGTTTTCTTTTGCTTTCCCATTAAAAACTGTGCTGTTCAATTCAGCCTCTTAACTGTTCCCAGAAAACATTCTCAAATTTCATTTTAGAGAGATCTGTTTGTTTATCACCAAAAGAGAAGCTAGGAGTGAGCCTATATACTGTGTGGAAGGTCAGGGGACAGGACGCAGCAGTGAACCAAGGAGCTAAGTTGTTTGACGGTACAGATGCACAGTGGAGCTGAGCTGAGCTTTATTCAAGCTCAGGAGATGGTTGAAGTGAACCTGCCCAGTTTACCTCTCTGACCCAAAACCAAATGCAGTTGCTAGTTGTTAATATTATTTGGGGCTGGATTGATCATACGATAAAATAAATTTGTGACAGAATTGTAATTTAGTCATCATAAAGAGTAAGCACATAAAATAAGATGAAGGAAATGACTGTTTTTCCTAATTTTGTTGAGAGAAGTGAATAAAAAGAGGCAAATCCCTGATTTAGGTCCTGCCATTTTATGATGCAGTGAAAGGATACAATAAAAGAGTGTTTTATACTTTCACTGACCAATTAATAAAGCAACATGGATTTCTTATTTAGTTTACTTTCCTCCTTAGGTACTGTCAAGAAAGATACAATTCCTATTTTAACTCACTGATATATAAAAGGCTGAGGAAATATTAATGAGTTCTGAGTCACAAAGAGCTGACATTTTCTTTTATGCAATGTTCTCTCACAGTCCATGGTGATGAAGAATACAGTCGTCTTTGAGGCATGTTAATTACAGATGGTGAGTTTCCTTATACCCATTAATGAATAACAGCTTCCTGGAGTTGATGCTACCTCAGCAGCGAAGCATTTAAATCTTGGCTGCCTTGGACTAAAATGTATTGTGAGCTTTACATCTCAATTGAAAAGGCCTGTGTGATTTTGAGCTGCTAGAGCTTAACTGGAGTTAGAGAAGTGCATCCAAAGACGAGTCCTGAGTGATGATTAGTTTATTTAGCGTGGAGCTTCACAGTAATATAGAATGCCGTTATTACAGACCTTTGTGAACTACGCTTCCCCCGTGGTCTTGTCCCCTGTAAAAGAAAGGAAAATCCACATGCTACTTCTGTGAGGGTCCTCCTACTCACACCTAACGAGGGGCATAGAAGGGGAAAAGGCTTGGCTGAGTTTCATTTGAACTCCCCGAGCCCTGGGACGTCTGCAGAGTGCCCGCGCGCCGCACTGTCGTACTGCGGCTGCGGAGGGTCCCAGGGCACGAGGCGTGCGCTGCGTGTGACGTTTCCACGGGCTGCGGCGCGCTGAAGTGAGATCACCTGTGACGTACTGGCCACCTGGGTGTACAGTGGAGGCTGACTGGGGTTATGCGGGCGGGATGAAGAAGAAGGAGCCTCCCTTCTCCCTCTTGTGCATCATTCGACACATATGTGCTGCAGTTTTGTCCCTCAGCGTTGCTCCTGTGTGCTGTTACCGCAGACCTGCTGTAGCAGTAGGATATAATTCTGGAAGGCAGCCCCACTGCAGTCACAAACTGGGTAAGGACTCATGACGCCGTGCAACACGTTTACTGCGGAAACCGTTACTTGCTTAACCAGATGATGATGGAGGAGGGGCTCAGACAGGGGGAATTACTCATTTTTAGTCTCTGGATGTTCTTTCTTTGTCCAACAATAACTGCAAATTTGATTTCTCTCGGAACATTGGATTTCAGTCTTTCCTGAAAGACACCTTCCTTAACCATGCTGTGTCTTATAACATCCTGTTTATACTGTGGGTGACCTTCAGAAGGGAAGTAGTATCACTTAGCAATCGTCAACACCAATTTCTAGTGCCCTGGAGGATTTTTGTCATTTTCAGTGCAATAACTATGGGAAAAAAACCCAAATCAGTGGTATTAAAGAAATACCTTCTGGTTCTTAGAGATCGGACACTAGTATCAGGTGCTCTACCATTGCATGCAGAGGGGGTGGTCCAAGAGGAGAATATGTTTTATACAGAAAGGATGATCAGAAGGTGGGAAATAACGCAGAGACCAGTACTGAAAAGACCTTTCCAAGAGCACACAGCACCTCAGCATTGCATCTTGGGAGAAGGAAAATCTTCCAAATCTCACCATGCCCACTGAATATACGATTCCTTATATAGTTCAGTCTATATTAGCTATCACAAGCCGCAGTTACTTGGCCAGCTACAATGTTCTTTCATCTAGTACAAAAGTTTTTACAATATCTGAATGCATTTTCTATAAAATATTCACCCCCATGTATTTTAGCTGTTATTATAAGAAGAATTAAAGGTGTATCTGTCATGCTGGGGTTTGAAATTACCAAGCTACTGGGCAAAATTAGCATTATACATGTGCAGTAAAAATCAAGAGAAAGAAAGAGAAAAAGAGCAGGCATATGCGCACTGATATATTTCATATTTTTTCTTTTGCAGGAGCTGCTTTCTGCATAATCCTTTGTTGTAACTACAAGATTGCAGCAATATGAAATAAACCTGCTTTTATCTAATTTATGGGTTTTTTTATAGCCTTCATGAATTCTGTTATAAAAAAAAAGATGGAAGGGTAAAGATTAAGATCTATATTAAAAAGAAAGATGTCATCACTTAACACTCTTCCAAGGTGTAACTTTCACCTCATTCCATAGTCTTGAGTCTGCTTTTAATAATGAAAATCAGGAACATCACAGAGGTCAGTGAAATTCTATGAGGGTAACGGCATGGCAAGCCCTCAACTCCCTAGTGAAGAGTCACCAATTCCTAGCTTACATTTTATAATTTGAGGATTAAATTGAACATGCTTGTGTTTAAAATCAGTATGGAGAGAGCTGTGGTTATGTCTATTAATTATTTACTACTTCGCTAAACTTACTTACATAGCTAAAACTAATTTTAATGAGTTAGAGCTTAGTTAGCTTGGACTTCAAGAGTCTAAATTTTATTTGCAGTGTTCCCTTGGTGTTCTCAGATTTATGCGTGTATTTATGTTCACTTTAGCTAAATTCAAATTGGGCAAGAGTCTGAATGATGTGAGCATGTTCATTTGAAACATAATTATCAGAAAGGCAAAACCTCAAGCCTCTAGAAAATCTCTTTGATGCAGTCTGTATATTTTAATGGCAGGCAGGACATCTTATCCTAAGAGCAACTGGGGCAGGGGAAGGAGAGGTACTAAAATACAAATGGAGTTCTGCACATGAAGAGGAGCCTGCTGTACTTTTCTCTTGGGATAAGCTTTTAGCCTAACTTTTAAATACAGATTGCCTAGCACAGTTGATTTCAACCCATGACTAGCTGCAGTGTAAATAAATACTGAAAATAATATTGTGAAGTGAGGAAACTGAAGTGTTTTCTATCCACTTACTTGGGCTTTTATATTTATTATTTCTGAAAACAGTAATAAAATGGTATTAATTTTGCAATTAATATTAGCATGAATATTGACTTATGCTATTATGTATATCAAGACACAAAGAAGAAAAGCTTTCCTGCTTCTTTACATAATTGAATAATGATACTTTAACATTTGCAGAACCTGTAGGGAAGTATTATGAATTCTGTAAACACTCAGATTTACATACCAGAAACAGAAACAAGTGTTGGAAACAACTGGAAAGTTTTAAAAGGCATCTGCTGTATTTCATGAAAAGTAATGTTGGCTTTCTAAAAAAAAAAAACCCAAAGAAACTGTAATCTTTGCCACAGAGCTGACAATGCCATGCTTGCATTTGAGCATTAGCAAAGACTGAGATTTAAATATACATGGAACGAATGTCTGTCATTTCTGAGTCTGACAAAATATGCAGTCAGCACACAGCACAGTTTTGGGAGCACCCAGGAATGACTTAGCAAAGGAGAAATAACTGACACCCGGAAGTCACCAAAAACTCCAGGGCATTGAGAACAAGGGAAAAGGAGGATAAGTACCTTTGGTTCGAGTCACTACATGGTCGTGGCCTAATCCAAGCCTACCTTCCCTGACTGGCCATGATCTTTGCTGCAAAAGGGAGCGGTGCTGCCCCCGCCCCAGGCGCGAAAGGTGAGTGTCCATCACCCGGTGCCACCCTGCAATTACCCTCCCTGAACAGAACCCGAATCTGCGTTCCTCTCCGTAAGAAAAAGGGAGGAGTCCAGATTACCTCATGCCTAGACCGTTCTACAAACCACAACTTCTCCTTGACAGCTGGTACTCTTTGTCTTCTAGGTGTGAGTTTTGTTGTAGGCAAGAATAGGAATTAAGTCCTACCAATATTTAGCCAACACCTGGCAAAATGAACTGTAGTTACTTCTTTTCACTAATATGCCTAGAACTGCACGAATAAATGCAGGTTAACACGCATCTTTTCTACTGCCAGTTGTTGATGGCAGTATGCTGGATTGCGTTCCAAAGCAGAGCTAGGAAGACATGGTCTGAGATAAAGATGCAGCTGCAGCTCCGTTTTCAAGTCAGAAAGTCGATGCATTATTTGAAATCTAGGTTTTGATTGCTCTGCTTGCCCTTACAAGCCTCTCTCTCACCACTTGCAGTCTCTCAGTACTTCCTGGGAATGGGTAGCTGCAACTAATTTTATGTTAGTGGAAAAAAAAGTCTTGTTTTAATTTGAATAAAGATAACCATAATTCAAAGAATTTGGCAGAGATATGGCTGCTGCTACATTCCTCCAGTTATGAATTGTTTGGCTTTCGGAAATACAGGACCTCATTCACGAGATTCTCACCATTACTTTCTTAAATCCCCTTTCACAGATTCAAGTGGTCAAGATCATCTGAGGGCTGGGTTTGAGCTTTCTCCCTGCTCAGGTTCAGACAAATCTCTGATACCGGGTTCTATTCAAAGCTGCCGCTGCTGATCTTGTCCTGCAGTGGCTGCTTTGTGGAGTGTTTGGCATCTCTGAGCAAACAGGACCCCTGCAAGGAGCCCCTCGGATGATCTGCTTATTGCCTTTGATTTCCCTGCCGAAGAGCTTGCTCAGGGCCACCGCTTTTCCTAGGCTATGTCCTCCCCAGTCATTGACCCCTTCTGCAGACTCACAAGCATCACACCAGACTCCTAGGCTCAGAATACAGACTTACTACAGCAAAATGCTGTGTGAAGAAATGCACTGGTGCTGGATAATAATTTATGTAAATGAAGCCTTCCCACGCTACCTTTTTCCTTATCCTAGAGGGGAGCGCAGGGCTTTTCTTCTTAAGCCTTCTGGCTTATTGCATTAATAATTCATAATTAGTGTGCTCTGTATCGGCTGTGGCTCACTCAAAGCAAACTTACAGAAAGCCATTTTTCCACCAGAGTTCATCAGAGTGGATCTCCTTAAGAGCATACAGCTTTCCAAACCACAAATTCTTCATTTCTGTAGTAAAAAAATCTGTCGTTCCATGAACTGTTTTAAATTGATTATTGACATGTTCCTTCTCTGCAGAGTTGAAGGTGCGCGCAAGGCAAGGAAGGAGGGGTTTGTTGCAACAAATTCTGCAGAGTTAATAAAGGTAACAGATCTGCATGGGTAGGAAGCCACAGTGCTGTGAAGCAGCAACTATAACCTAACTTCATCATAAGGAGTTAGCAATCCACCTTTAGTATATTACTAACAGTGATGAATTGTCTTGGAAGACTGGGACCAATTTAACAAGTAATTCAGTTGTTTTAAGCCTGTTAAAGAAAAAAAAGTAGTTCTACATTCTCAAATAGCAAAAAGTTAACAAACTCTTCAGTTGCCATTACTAAGTAATAGCTTTCTAATAATAAATGACTAGAGTTACGTTGTAGAAAAAAACAGATGGATAGGCTGAAAGTAAATTTGAAGTTAAGATTTTCAAGGCAACCTTGTGAAATGTGTTAAGTAGATGAATGATCTGGTATAAGCATATGGAGCAGGGCAAGACTGATTAAATAACTTTAAAAGTTATAAAGTAACATGAACAAGTATTTCAGAAAACTGGAAATGCTTGGTAAAAAAAGATGGTGTAGTCTCATTGGATAATGCTATAAAGAGGTGTTTCCAAAAGAAACTATAAAGAAATGTTGTGAAAAACAAGACAGAATCCAGTAGAAGAAAGCAGGTTTTCCTAGGTTAGGACAATAGTCACAGTAAATAACTCTGGATTATAGAGCTATCTGTGCTTAAATTTTTGGTAATTTACGTCATTACGCCATTTATCATTATTGATGTTAAGGAAAACCTTGGGAGGCATCTTTAAAGGCCAAACGGTGTAGTAGAGATGAGGAGTCCTGGCAACGTCTTCTGCCTAGATTCCAGTTGTTTTTGTTGCAGAATGGCAAAATCACAGACACAAGAGTGACTGAACCTTCACTCGCCAACGTCCTGCACAGAGGCCCAGCAAAATGGGCAGCTCACACAGAGGTGAGCTCAGAGCAAAGATGTGTTGAAGCAAACAAGCAGCCTCCAAAGACCAGGAACAGCTAAAATTGAGGGGAAGAGGAAAAGGGGAGAGGGGAGGAAATCTTTGAGCCTTTGACAGAATATAACTGTTTTGTCAAGTTAATATTTGTATCAGGTAGACTCAATACTCAGAGACTTAGTCCTCAAGAAGCCCGCAAGAAACTGAAAACTGTCAATTATCTGGACAATTTATTTTGTAGTAGTAGCCATGTGGTAGCCAACATCTGTTTGCTAACAAAGACACAGTCCTACTTTTAGCTGATAAACAGAAATTAGCCAATTAATCTACTTAGCCTGAACATTTCTTCAAACCCTAGCCATCACAGAGTTCTCAACTCTGAAAGCAAAATAAGCGGTACAGCGAAAGCACTGATACTAATGGTCTCACAAGTACTTAAGACAATTATAATATGACTCCTACTTAAGCTCTGCATCCCCTGGGTTCTTCTGTTTGTGGTCGGAAAGCGATGGGGCAGCAGACGCTGTCTCTTATCCGCTTATAGCAGGAGTGCGGTTGTTTTCCCCATAAGGAAGTACAAAACTAAACCACAAGCTACATTCCATCAGGTTTGTTTCAGAATGCTTTCTTTCAGTTATAACTTTCTTCGACAAGTTTTATAATGCTTTGGCATCACCCAAATCCCACTTGAAAGCTGTCATGAAAGGGAAAACAATAATAAAAGAGTTAAGTTTTAAATCCCAGCCAACTCTGCCATGTTGCTGGAGAGAAGAGAGATTAGAAAATAATTTTCAGCCACATTCTGACAACAAGAAATTGTTTTTCAGAAAAATTAAAATACCTTCTAATAAAGTCGCAGGAGATTAGGTACAATCCACAGTAAGATAAATACCAGTGATTGTTCCTGGATGTTACTGTTATATTAAATTGAAGGCTGCAAGTGAAATAGGGAGAATTAATTCACACCCACATGAAAAGTCAAGAATGAAGACAAGTCTAGGTTACATATTGCATCAGGATCAGAAGCAATTTACTTTACAGTGCTGTGTTGTCTGTAATTTTAGTAATTACAGGTAGATGTTCAGATTCTAGGTGTGTTACCATGATTTGGAGATGAGGGGGGAAAAAAGCACATTTTGTTAATTTAGTTGTAAAAAATAGTGCTATTTCAAACATAAAAGTAAGCCTCACCATTTTATGCAAAAGTGTATGAGGAATATTAAGAAAGAAAAGTAATGCTATCGGGTTTGTCTAAAGCTCCTTTTGATAACCCAGTTCTTTCCATTTCTTACAACTTTTCATGCTAAAAATATGGGGGTTGCACAAAGTAACCCATTTTAGATACACAGCTGGTAGGTGGAGTGACACTCTAATGCAGGGACAGACTGAGAGAGAAAACGGAGACCTGCTGTATTTTGCAAAGGACTGTTGAAGACACGAAGTGCGGACCTCTGGCCCTACGGAAATGGGGTATGGATGTATTGTCACTGTATCGTCTGCCATCTTTGCAATAATATAGGTAGTTGCAAAAGCAGACCAGAAGATGAGGTTTGACATAGAGTGGTTCCCTCCACCAGTTCATGGCCTCCCGGAAGGAACAATGAGGACGGGATGGATGGAGGTGCTTAGGCAGCCTGTTATCTCTCCTCGTCCCCATTTATATGCCTAGTTAGCTACTGTAACTGCAAAGAACAGGACAAGTGTAAGTTCTTTCCGTGCCTATATTTCAAGCTCTTTCCTGCCTCTTTTCCCTGCTCTCTTGCTTGCCGCAATGAATAGTTTGGCAAGCAGCCCTGATCTGTAACTATAGCAAGAGCAAACACCTACTCAAGGAATTTATTGCATGGGATGAAAGAAAGAGTGGCCACAGGTGCTACCACAGCTGTGCATCTTTCTGCATATGGCACAGTCTGGGTTGCAGCGGGTCTTTCGGAATAATGCCCATGGTAGAGTGGCAACAAGGGCTTGCCTGGGTCTGTTAGGAAATCCTGCCTTGGTGATGGTCAGTAATATCAGATAGTTGTAAGTACTGATCAATAGATCGATAGGTATCAGGCAGTTATTTTCTATGATTTAATTTACAGCTGTGATCACAGATAACTCTGAAGTAGTGACAGGCGCGTGGAAATATATAGGTATGCAAAATGTATACATTATGATCGCTGAACAAGAAAATTCAAAACAGAAACATGAGCAAAAGCTTAGTAGAGGTGGTTGTCAGTCTTAAACTTAGCAATGTTTTAGGGCTATTTTTATCAAGAGTCTATTGTTATCAAAAACTAATTAAAGAGATTAAAATTAACTAACAACTGAAAATAAACAGCAGTCTTTTATCTGAAAATGTATGACTGATATTATAGCAGCGGGATAGTTTTTGACAAAAATGAATGAAAAAATAGTAGGCTGTTTTTTGTGAACCTTGGGATCGTGAATGTGTACAGACAACCTCTTAAAGGCTGGTCTACCCACTCCTTGTTCTTTAGCTTATGCCGTTTCCTTTAGAGGTCTTAAGATCATTGGATGAACATAGGTGTGTTTTAAATAAAAACTGATAGGGAAATGTGGTAGCAGAATAACAAGGATTTGTTTTAGAAGCTCATCATGAGTTTCAGAAATGCTTTAACTAAAATAGAAGAGTCCTCTGAAATTTGTCTGGTTTCCAGTTATTAGGAGGAAATACTGTTCTTAGTGGCACAAGCTGCAAAACCCCATTTGTTTTCAGCTTAGCCCTGGGGGAGTTAACAACATTACCATCCCATATGTATCGCATTAAACACTTCAAGTCACTTTAATAATGCTTGCAACTTTGAAATTAGATTCAAGACTGGAATGATTTAAAGGTCTTTAAAATGAATGAACCATGAGATTATTTTAATTGTTTTAAATGTAATCATCTATATTTAAAAATATTATTCCTAAAACATTCAATTTTGGCATCCAAAAAGAGATTAACTTGGCAGGCTCTTTTTATACTAAGCTTAATGAAATCACTTAAATTCAGATGTTCAAAGTGACCAGTGATTTGTAGCTGCCTAATTTGAGACATATTGTAATTCCATTATCATAAACCTTCCTAAATGTCAAATATTGTATCATTTGGGTCCCACAAAATTGTTGGTTTCCCGAGATACAGTACCATTGTTGTGATGTGAATCAGTTTCTAAATTACTTGGAAAAATGTTATGAAAGTGGATCATTTAATGCTTACCTAACTTTTCTAAAGCCTTTTGAGGACTTTAATGAAGCACTTAGGCAACAACTGTGTTATGAACTTCAAGTCTATTAGATGACCAGGCTGTAAAGCTTAATTAGCATATGCTATGATGTGTAAGAAGCTCCATGCTGCCACTAATCCAAGCCTTCTTGTTGAGAACAGAAAAAATTATCTGGTAAAAAGTCAGCTTTAAAGTATTATACAGAAACTCCTGAAGTAAAACCCCAAAATTTTTGAAACAGTAGATTAAGAAGGAAGGAAATGAGAGTAATTGTCCACATGTGTGTCAGCAGCTGTTTCGGATTGCTACGTGCAGGGTAAAGAATTTTAGCGTAACAATTTGAATGCAAATGATGGATTTCTTACTCTGGTGAGGAGCATGGAAGGGAGGAAAAAAGCCAACTCCTTTCTCAAAAACTTAGCCTTAACTTTGGTTTCTATCCTGCACTGAGGGATGGGGGATGAGAGGTAAAGAGATGGTGCAGGGTTCTTTCCACATCTCAGTAAGAAGAGCCCGATAACAACTGGCCTAATGAAACAGCTCTTCTAATAAGACAGACTAAAAAGAGGAATACAGATAGCAAGTAAATCTTACATCCCTTCAGATGCTGGGAACCCCACATTCATGGAGCATGAGACGGACCCCAATAAATGCAATGGTAAAAAATGCAGCATTAGCAGAAGGGTCCTCATGATGTCATTGTGATGGCACAAGGATACAGAAAGGACCATCACACCTCCATTTGTATATGTGCACGGGTGGACATGTGGTCAAAAGCAGGTGCGCTGTGCATCTGAAATGCACTTTTATTGTAAGAGTGCATGGAGCAAAGTTCTGACACAGCCTAATGTTTCAGTCCTCATATTTCTGCCTGGACATCACCCAAGCCCGTGACAAATTACATGTCAACAAACAGCAGAACTCAAAGATGCATGGTTGAAACAAGTCAGAGTCTCTTAAATATAAACAGATCTCATTAAGGTTGTCTGTAAATTTTATGTCTGGCCAAAAAAGAGTAAGTATTGTGTAGCCTCAAGATAAGCATAAAAATGAGAACGGAAAGGTCACACTTCTTTTTCCTGACAATAGCAAGAAATGGAACACTAGGTAATTTCAGAGCAGAAAAATTTAGTGCAGAAAAGTATTTAGTGCAGGAAAGTTCTTTCGAAATAGGCAGTAGAGCTTCCACAGTTCCACAGGACCAGAAGAGATCTATACTACTTCATTTCTCTTGTCAGAAAAAAACCCCAAACAGAAAACACTGTCAGATTAATCTTGGTTTTCCCCAGCAAAGAGAAAACGCTGTAACGAAGACTGCAGCCATTCCTAACCAGAAAATCAGTCGACTTTCATAATAAGGCTAGAAGCAAATTTTGCTAGTGTTTTTGAGAAAAACAAAGTCTATCCCATGCTGCAGCAAGATTCATACAAATACAAAAAAAAAAATCCAAATATTTGTCTTTCTAAACCACAATTTGATGGTTTCAATATTTTAGAGTATTCAGAAAAGTGTTCTAAATATAGTATATTCAAATATAGCAATACTTTTCATAAGGCATGTTTAAGTAATGTTTAACAAACCCTTAAGCTTTTCAAAAGCTAGGAATTGGGAGGATCTTTCTTAAGAGTTTTTCAGTTAACGGGGAGGTTTTGCAAACTAATACAAGTGAATATATCTTTAAGGCAGTGAAGTTTCAGGTGAGAGGAGGTATATACTGTGACTTGCAAAAAAAGACCAAGAGCCAACGCATCTTGTTTTGTATACAGAGCGTGTTTATGTCTGGGGGCATTCTGATCAAATGCACGAATCAGATTTACTGTACTGAACTATTAACAGGAGCATTGCCTATAAAGGCGTAACATGTTAAGAAACTGCACCCTCTTCTTACTTCTCATGCTGTTTGAAAACCTAATGGTAACTCAGGATTCAGTGGAAGATGTGCCATCAGGCAAATACCACCAGAGCTTGGAAAGCCACAGTTCTCGTACAGTGCTTGCTTTTTTTTTTCCCCCAGACAAGTCCATAAGGTTGTCCACCTGTTGTTTGTCTAAACCAAATGAATTGCCCACTTTGGCTTCCCATTTTTTGCCTGATAACCCATCATCATTAAGTCGCAAATAAGCCACACCTGATAACCGATCATTATTAAGTCACAGTGGGGATAAATTAGAGAGGTAGAATTCTATTTCCAAGAACACAATGTAGGAAAAGCCATATGAAAATGAAACAAATGTGACAATGAAACAAATACATACGAAACCTTGAAGCAAGAAAGTACTATAGGGAGAAATTAACACATTCAACTGGTTATAGTGCATGCATTCCTGTTTCTAAAATGAGTAATTTTCAGATCTTTGTCAAGTCACACTGAGGTATTTTAAGAAAGCCGATTTTTGGTCAAAAGAGCCAAACTGGGCAACTTGGTTAACTTCTCCTTTCAAAATATCTGTAGAAACTCTCATTTAAGGTTAGCATCTGTGACTTCAGTGACATTGTAATGTAGAAAGATGACATTGTAATGTAGAAAGATGACATTTCTCTGTTATGCATTCATATCCACTGAACATAAATGGGAAATAAAAGAGAAGCACAGCTGTGAGAAACAGTTTGCAATGTGGCAGATACCTCAATAGCCAAGCAACATCATCTCTACTGGTGCAAAAAGGGAATTCCAGCAACCTACATCCTGCCCTCAATCTACTATTAAAAATATTGCGTGAATATATCAGGCCTGACTACACTTAATTTACCAGTGAATTGCAATACATTGTAGCAGAATAGTCTAAAGTAGCTAAACTTTTCTAAAAAATAATCAGTGTGAAAATAAAGAGATAATAGCAACAAATTTACAGATAGTAGCATATAGACACATACACATCAGTATGTCACGTACAAAAAGCCATCTCAGGAAAACGTCTAGCCAGCATGCCTGTAACAAAGATCTGTTGTACTGAGAGTACAAAAAGCTTTGACTTGTCCTATGTCTGAATTGTCATCAGATTTTACAAAGAACATCTAACATCTAAGGATCCACAGAGCGAGGGATGAAATGTACCACAGAAGAGTAAAAAGCTATCTATTCAGGTTATGTGGGATTCGAGAAAGAAAAACTCTAACAGAATCAATCTCACAGCAAATAACATTTTCATTACCCATTTGTTAGTTGAAGGCAGCTTCGTCAAACAGCTACAGACCTATTCCGGTGACTCAGAGGCTTTTATTCGACGCGTGTATGTGGTTTTATGTTAGATGATTCCATTGACTTCTGAAGAGTTAACTTGGATTACACTTATACCACTAAAATGAGGTAAGCAACCTCAGAAAAAAACCCAGCAGTGCCACCATCATCAAGGTTAAAAAAACCCTCATGACTTCAAGAAATTGATATTGTGTTCACAAATATATTTCAGAAGCCTTGTCACAACTAAAGCATGCAGTACTAGAAATCTCTCCTTCTTGGACTTTTTCAACAAGAAAAAATCTGAATACAGAGCTCCAAAAATGTGCCACTGGTGGAGGAACAGATTCCAGCAGGATGCAGGGAAGACATCTCCCACTAAATGGGGTTAGTGATAGGGAGAGATAGGGCTGTATAGCGCAGATTCATTTACTTGTCAGTAATAGCTAAAGTAGCAAGACAGGAGACACCCTGTAAAGACCCTGGGAATGCAGCACTGGATTGACAAGAAAGTGTGAAAAAAAGAGCTGCCAAAAGCACTCTGAGTATAAAGTCATCAAAGGCAGTTGTAGAACACGTGAACCTTTTCTGGCAGAAGTCAGTTTTGTAAGGTTTTAAAGAACTTTCTATTTTCCCATTATTGCCTCTTTTTTTAGACCAGATGCTTTTTTTGTTGGACCCTCTGGCTAAAGAAAAAAAAAAAAAGAGTAAGTTGGTTTTGTTTTCTGTTGTAGCTAAGGCTTGCTGTAAAGGAGTCTTGTTGAAACCCATTTGTAATAATAAGTAGGAACTGCACTCCCATAGATCTTAACTTCAGAGATTCTAGGATAAAATGGGATTTCCTGAGTGATGCAATATTGACAAAAGTGTCACTAGCCAGAAGGATGCCTGTGCTTACATAGGAGCAACAGTGAGTTTTTAGTATCTCAGAAACATACACAGCAGCTCACATCTCCAGGAAGTTGTCACTTGCGAACACGGTACAGCAAAAGAGCTACTACCGTGAAGCCAAACCAACCCGTGGGGGAAAAATTGCTGAGGTGCTAATCTCTGTGGTCTATCTTACTTTGTTCAAAGTCAATCTGCTTTCTCTACAGCCAAAACACATATCTTTTCTATATAACTTTTACAAATATAAAGTTGCAAGTTTTCTTTTTGATGCCCATTTGTCACATCTGAGGTCCCCACTCTTCTGGGTGAGATGCAGACATCTGTGATGTCCTGCAGCCAACGTCACGTGCCACAAATCACTGGGTGTGAGACGTGTGAACCTCGCAATATATCCGATGGTAGAGATAGTGCATGTTTCTGCTGCCAGCCTCTTCCGCTGCTCTACCTGCTGGTTTGCTAGTGCGTGTCGTAGGCCGTGGGGTTTTGAGTTGTCAGAAGCAAGAACTTAAGCTGCTGCGGATGGCGGGTGGGAGAGCAGTGCCATTCAGCCAGACCAGAATGAGAGAAATAATTACGCACAGTGACAGCTTTTTGCAGCCCTGTTTGCTAAGAAGGCAGGAGCCCAGTCCCTCGCTCCATTATCCTGCAGGCTGGAGTTCACCTCACGGGTTACTTGCTACCAGATTGGAAAGCTGTGTGGTATTTAGAAAGGAAAGTTCAAAGCTACGTGAGTCAGAGCGAGTTCCTCTTTTATTCTTTCACCGTGTCAGATACCATAGATTAGCAATTTCCCTAAGTGATATTTAATGCTAATTACTTCAGGGTCAATGAGCTGTAACCAAAAAATCTTTAATAAGGCTTTTCTCATGTAAGGCTTATAATGAGTATTTCTTCAGACCCATTTCAACTCTTCAGGCGGACCTGTCCATGCCTAGCCCGCACTAGCCTGTACGCTGATCTTCAGCTTCAGGCTTGGTTTTTCCAGTTATGCGCATCAAATACGCCTCCCGCTCGAGCAGAGAGGCTTGGCCGGAGGCACGTGTGAGCCGGCTCTCTTCAACCCACAACAGCCCTCCCTCCTCGCGGTGGGCTCCTCGCGGTGGGCTCCCTTCGGGCTGCCGGGCTACAGCCTCCAGAACGACACCACAGACCTGTAATTTGAACTCAGCAGTCCAAATCTGCGGAAAGCGAAAACACATTTTCTAACTTGCATTTCGAATTGCGTGTATTACAGATGAGTTTGTGCCTTGCTACAGCGGGGTGGGCTTTGTTTGGTTTTTTCTTACAAACATCCAAAAAATGCAGGGTTTTCCCTTCTACATAGAAGACAGGAATTCGAGGCTTGTAGAACTGGAATGAAACACAGGACTGGAATTGTACAGCTCTTTTCTTGCAAAAGCTAAACCAGATATTGTCTTCCTTTCTTTGGTCCTTCAAGTCATCTCAGTAGTACCAGTCTTCAAACTTGAATCAGACCCATGGGAGAAGATAAAAGTAATAATTTTGAGTGGCTTTTTATTTATCTTTTAAGACCTTGAGGTTTAAGTTCTTAGTCTTATCTTGGGTATCCTGAGGCTAGAAATCTGCTTTTTAAAGAAAAGCTGGAATTCTGATACAATCATATGGCAAAAGGGCTCTCTGAGCTTTGAAAAAGTTTGACCCAGTGGAAAAAAAATCACCATTTTGCAAACGCAAGTTTGTGATGACAGTACTATTTAAATGCCAGGAGAAGGAGCCGTTCTTCGTTCTTTCCCTGGAATATTAACAAAATTGTTTACAAGATCAAAAGTTATCAAGTGTGGTTAGAAATACACTGCTAGTGATAAAAACAGTTAGCTAACATTTACACAGTAGTCAGAGCTACTGTAATACTTACCCAGAACAAAAATAGATGATTTAAAAATAATTGCTAATACACTATTTACTAAAATATACAGTGCTTTTTTTCCAGTTGGGCAAAAATCTACCAAAATATTTTGGTCAGAAAAAGAAGGTAATTGAACTAGACTACTAAAACTCTCCTGCTATTTTTACCTCAGTCAATAGCTTTGGCAAATGTACTGCTGCAAGTTTATGGAAAACCAAACTTAGTTTCCTGCACAACTTCTAAACCGCCTGAGGGCTGTCATTGGCTAGGGAAAACACGCTGTGTCCTGGATTTCCTCCTGTTGACGTTTTCCCATTCTGAGCAGAAGGGTTTAGAGTGTCATTAAACACCAGAGATTGAAAGTGAGAATGGTTTTGTAACCTAACACTCAGGGCACTTCTCATCCTGATGAAACACCTGAGCTTCAGCCCCTGTTCCCGTGCAAGTGTAAGTGCTCCGTGCAAAGCGGACAAGCAGCGGCAGCAGGGATTTGGGAAGTGCCATTGCAGGAGTCCCTGCTCAACGCCCTGGTGCTCAGGCAACACCCAGGCAGAGGCATGATGCGGATGCAAATCTCATAAGCAGAGAGGGAAGTTGAGCAAGGATTACTAAAGAAAAGTTGAAGCCACACCTCATTTATAAATTTTGTTTGATTCTCCCTGCTTCATTCTGTTTGCTTTTTGGTTTGCTTTTGCAATACACAAAATTGTTTCATTCTTCACCATTGCAAGGGAAAAAAGAGGAAAGTAGCATTAACAAAAAAATTCAAATAGGTTTAAAAATTCACTTGAATTTTCAAACTGATGAATTAACTGGTGGCAATCCATAGTAATAGCAAATAAAATCAGATAAGAATATTATCACAAACTTTACAGTTTTTCTCAATTTTTACTATGAATACTGAAAATTAATTTATGCTACTCTGTGTATTAAATCACCATGAAATCTTACATCAAGTATGTTTTTGATAGTTTTTTGATAGTTAGTACGCATTATGCTTTTGTGGCCTTGAAAGAGCATTATTAAAATTTTCATTATTTTATGGTGCCATTTTTCTGCTCATGCATCTGAATTATGGCTATTTGAGCATTGCATTCACTCTGAAAGCTTTCCAGTCTACAGTTTAAAAAAAATCGTAACAAGCACTTGCTGTAATTCTAAATGAGAAAGGAACAACAGACAGCTACTACTTTAGTTGACTTCTCAGTTCCATGGCTAGTCTAGTTTATCGACAAATGTGTTATATTAGAAAGGTTTGAAAGTTTCTGAAGGACACCTTCATATATCTTTAAACCTCTGGAAAATCCTACCTGTAAATACACTGAATCCTACAATGCCACCACCAGAAAAAATTGTTGAACAAACTGCTAGGTGTGGTTCAATTTGGTTTAAAATCCAAACATAATTTCTTCAATTTTTTTCCTCAACATGGGAAATTAGGAGATAAATAAATGGGATATTCAGCCCAGAGGAAGATCTCTTCTGCTGTCTTTTGAGGAGATGGAGTAGGGTGTTGGATTTTATACGCAGCTACTTTTTTCAGAGTTCTTTAAAGAAAAGCAAAGCTTCATTAATAGGGAACCCAATTTGTCACTGGGCACTTGTCACTCCCCTCCAAGGGGGAGACCATGGGCTTGTGCAGACGACTTTTGCTTTGACAGTGGGAAGATCAACGTGAAAACTGCTGAAAACTGCAGGGTACAGTTCTATATCTTATTTTTTTTAGCTGCAGAAAAGTGGCAAGGAGAGAGAGGAGAGATCTTCAGCCGAGAACATCAATGAATAATTCTTAGCCTATGCACTTTGAAAACTTTTACAGTTCACAAAAGCATAATGAAATGAGGAAAGTCTATTAACCCTAACTACCTGCAGGCTTTATCAGAAATTAGGTCACTTAAGCAGAGTAAATGAACCAACCACCCTCAAAACAGTTGAAAAGCATGGCCTATCATTACTGTTGTCTTTTGCAAACTGTACTGACTTTGCTTTATTCCTTACTTTCAAAATGAGCAGCCAACTGATATACAATGCATTTGATTTATTATTATTATTATTATTACTTATTTTCTCCATGAATTATAGTTTTCTACTTAGTAAGCACATGAAAAATACCTCTGTTTTGTAATTCTCTTCTAATTCATATTATTTTCTTGTTTGAGTTTGAACTATATTCATTAAAAAAATGAACACTGACATTATATGTGGATTTAGCTTCTCCTTGCTATGTAAAATCAGTTAAAATTCGTTTTAAAAGTGCACATACATCCTCTGGCTCACCTAAACTCCTGCCAGAGTGGTAGTATTAACTCTGAAATAGTTATTTAACCTGTTTATATATATGTTTGTCTATACATGCATATGTATATACATATATATATTTATTTTACGTATGCGTGTATATATACATACACACCCCCACATGGGTAAACGTAGCTCAAGCTCTTATCTTTTGAGTTACTGGGTCTGAAAATATTCAGATAATTTCCACACAATTATGAAGCTTTAGTTCATTATATGAGTCAGTTCCAGCTTTACAAGTCAGACTAACACCCGGTATAGATCCCTGCTTCTTAACGTGGGTTTGCAAATCCACAATGGACTACATGCAGGTGAGAGGGAGTTTCTTTTCTTCTTGTTGCTGTGGCTAAAGGAAGCGCCCAGGTGTCCCGTATCCCTCCTCTATTCCTGAGAAAAGATGCAAAAGACGCATTTGACTCTGACCTCTCTGTTTTCTTTCTTACTTTGGAAATGCCTGAACAAGGATCCAAAGTATTTTTACCTTTATCTGACTCAGGCTCAGACATTTTTAGGATCTATTTGGTAAAATATTTTTTTTTCTTTATTTTGAAGACAAAAACTGCCTCTTTGTAAATGGCTTGTTTCAGGCAGGAGGCTACCTGGTCATGACTACCACAGAAAGCTCTACACTTGCACAGGTTTTGTCCTACCTAGTCTGAAGTTCACATGCCCTTGATCAACCAGCATAATCAAATCCTTTTCTGTCTTGAGACAAATCCTATCGGGTGCTAAATGAGTAAATCCTGTTATCTTCCATTGTAGAGATAGCTGCTCTCTAAATAGGAAAATGTATTTGTTTGTAAGCATTAGAACTTGCAAGTGGTGCTATATAGGAAAGCATTCAGTAAATGAAGAAGTCATGAACCAGAACAAGAAATGTTTTGTAAAATTGACTAAAAGACAGGTGAGACAACAGCATACTGCTTTGAAGGAGGACCGGTCAGGCTAGGGGAATCTTACAATTTGAGTTCCTCAAGATCAAACTTGAAATTAATCTTTATTTATAATTTTCCTTAAAAATCACCATTAAAAAGTTATTACTGGTTACGTTAATTGATAAAACAAAGTTCAAAGGCACTGTTAATGCAGAGGAGGACTGAAGTATCAGACAGAAAGAACCTGAGTGAGAAAATGGGATGCAATACCATAGTACAAAGAACGAAGTCTCGCACTCAGGAAATGAGAGAGAGGGAAAAGAAGCTGAAGGATTCGGTGAGTCACAGGATAACAATAAGCCTGCAATGTGGAACGGTCATGGCAAAGCCAAATGCATCCTTTGTAACAGGTGATCATTTCTAGTACATGCAGAGCAAGATTATTTCTGTTTCAGTTAGCACTATGGCAACAAAGGATTGCGGCCATTTATCTGAATCCAGAGTCTACGGCTAGCAGTCACTTTCATTGCTCTGTTTTGGCCAACACAGGTTTGCTTATCAAATGTCTGATGGATTTTCTCTCCGACTCTCATGCCCTGACAGCCAGTCCTGACCGCCCAGCAGCGCGGTCAGCGAATCCGACCCCTCCTTACCGGGGACACTTGGCTGCCGGCTGCATGGCTTTCACAGCCCAGGGCTGCTGCTCAACAGAGTCTAAGTCCAGGCCAGAAAAACAGTTACTAAACAGACATACTTCTTGTGAAAGTGCAATGTTTTCTGTCTATAGACAGACATGGACGGTTTGGAACAGTTAAGGACTCAGTTCTTTTGCTACTGCTAGGCTCGCACAAGCTTGCTCTACATCTTGGGCTTCATCTTGCAGAAAGTCAAGGGCCACTTCACCTGCACACATGTAATATCCTTGAGTTATTTTAGGAATTTCCCAAAGACAGTCAGGCAACAATGTGAAACGATCAGAAGGAAAAACTTTTTTTTTTGCTGTGAGAGTGGTCGAACAATGAAACAGCTTGCACAAAGAGACACTGGGGTCTTCGTTCCTGGAGATATTCAAAACCCAACAGGACATTGCTAGAGCTACTACAGCAACCTGCTCTAGCTGACCCTGCAATCATTGTTTGATGAACATCTATGGAACCAGTATTCATGTAGGAGAATAAATGGTCTCTGGTTTTCTGAAATCAGGACACAATCAAAAATATAAAGCCTGACTTTCCTTAGTCTTCTGATGGTAAAGTTGAAACAGATTCTTTATCAGTTTTAGATTACTGTTAAGAAATTAGCCCTTCATAGAATATATTTGAGAGTTAAAGACTTTGCTTTATACATTCATTAAATTAGAGCTTTCTTTTTAATATAATTCTGTGTATTTTAAAAGGTAATTTTTGTAACACAGGAAGAACCAATTACATAATGTAGTACACTTCTTAATGACGCAACTTTATTGGAATTTAACCATCATGTTTGTATGGTGTGCACTTTATTAATATTACAGTATGCTGCATTAAATTACTATAATTTTATTAGACAATTCAGTCCATGTTCTCTCTATCAGAAACACAGATATAGGTCATAAGATTAAAAAGATGTTTGAAAAGTGAAGACTAATTTTGAACTATTTGTACTTTTATAAAAAACAGGAGTCTCTCCCTTACACATGTAACTGAATGACTGTTACGTGTTTACACTATTTAAGAAATTTTGCCAATAGACAGTTAGAAACTAACTCTATTCCATACTTGATGTTCAGCTATTATTCACGAAAGATAAGCTGTACCAGATGAACATTCAGAAGGAATATATTCCCCTTTCTACCAGGGAAAACTGTAACCCAAGGGCATGAGCAGCGTGTGAACAGCACTCAGCCTTTCATCTGTCTCTCTCCCCAGATGTATATTCTCTCCGTGCATAATGTTCCACAAGATCTACACAAGATTTTATGTGCAACTTTGTTTATAGAAAGAGTCAAGAGCTGTAGAGAACCTCTCCCTTGAAAGAATGGCATCATGAAGCATCATCATGACTTTTAAACACTCAGTGTAATCCTCACCAGAATCTCTTGACTCATCCTTGGAAGGCTCCCCACGTTGTCAGTGTACGTCAGTCTAATTTATTATGTAATTACATGCCTACACATAAAGTATACCTTTATTTAGTAGTGATTTAGCAGTGATGTGGGCTCTGTAGAGAGAATACCTGTAAAGTCATGGAAATACTAATTTTCCTTAAGAAGTACGTGCCACTTACCCATTGTCTGTTCGAGATCAACAGTATTGATTGTATAATATAAGAGTGTCCCCATTGCTTTCTGCGCTGTTTCTTATTTTCTGTAGGGAATAAAAATATAAACAGTGACTAACTGTTCACTAATGGAAAAACAGTAATGAAAAACTCTTGCATTAGTGAGGTAACAAATACACCCTTTTGGTTTTTTTCATTATTCCTATCTATCTACTTAACAGTTTTTAAAATGCATTTTAGCTAAAGGCTGCTTAGAAATGTTTCAAAGTAAGTATACTGTTAATTCCCACCGTTTTGCATAGAATAAGAGGTTTTTGACTTCACGTTATTACATTATTAACTACTTCTGTAAATAAAAGGTAATATATCGATGTCCTGTGTCTCAAATGACAACTACATCTGAGTATATGCTTTCCCCAAGTTTCACCTAGCAAAATTCAACGTTATAAGAAAGAAAGACAGCTTACAGTGTATAAAAATAGACCTATAGTGGAAGAAAGAATTTAGAATGTTAAAAATGGCATTTATAATATGTTGCTTGAAAATAAATGCCTGCATCAAATCTTACACTTTTTAAAAGTAGAAGAAATGAAAAACCAATGATAATCTTGCTACAGAAAAAATTAAGATATACTTCCATGAATAATGGAAAAATACCTTGGGATTCTTCCTGAGTTTAAAAAACAATGATAACAGAAGAATAACTTTATATGCAGTGCTTTCAGCTGACAGAGACCAAGATGGGAGCGCTAAAATTGACAGAGCTCACAGATATTATTTTATGAAAGAAAAAAGGTTATTTTTCTTTTCAAGTTCTGAGTCATACAGTCCAAGCTAGAAGAATGAAATTCAGTGTTCTTAAAAACACAATCCAGAAAATATTGACATTGTGCTGTTGTTTCCCATCAAGCTTCAGATTAATTATGTCAAAATCATACTTATATTCTACTACTTGAAATAAACCACGTGTTTATAAAATAAGACTCAAAGTGCAAACCCTGTCACTAACATAGTTAGTGAAGATTAATCTGATGGCTCCATTTGTGTCACCTTCTTGCTAGTGTTTTATTTTTACACATAGTTATTCACTCCAGGCATGTTGAAAAGAGTACAACATATCATGCTGACAAATGCTGAAGCCTCGTTTCTTATCCCGCATTTCCATGGAAATCAAGAACTTGGTAAGAAAAGATTAATTTGACCAAACCCCAGGAGCTGCTCCCCTGATTTGAGTATAAATGCCAGTCATAAGGCATAAAGTTGTCTTCAGAAGGGAGTCTACCTTGATATGAGATGCCTGGGGCTCTGCTACAAACCTCACTTTGGCCTGAAGTTAGTAAAAATCTCTGTTTAAACCTCACTTTTGTTTTTTAAACTACATAGTGAAAATGGTTTTTTTTCCAGAATACATGTCAACTCTGCAAGGAACTATTTTTTAGTTTTCTTAATTTAAGGGGCATCTGCACTTTTCAAATAACTCTCCGGTTTGTTTTGGGGTCCTTATTGCATGATTGTTTGCACTGAATAAATGTTAGTCCACTCTTTTCCCACCCAACCACCTCCAAAGTTTGAAGTGAAATCAGAACTGGCACAATTTTTCCTCCATCAGCTGAAGAGATGAATTTAGAACAGTATTAATTAGCAGATTCCAGTCTGCTATTCATACAACATAGATGTGGTCCAGGTCCTTCCTGACCCCATGGACATTGACTCTACCTCATTAACCAAAATAGAGCCATTGCTTCTAAAATTTAATCTCTTTTTCTAAGCCAATATCATTATAACATGTGGCTATGCCAAATAATTTCTCTTAACAAGAACTACTGGAAAGTTTAATCTTTCACCGACTGTGACAGCATGTTGCAAATGCCGTATGTTTTCTGGAAGAGAGTTGGCAAAGTGCATACTGTGTTTCCTGCAAGGTTGCACCTTCCCTAATTTTACTGAAAAGTTGTGTGGGAGCCCTGAAGGTATAAAGCTTCTGTTTGGTTGTACTTTTTGTTTGTTTGTTTGTTTTTATTGAACAATATGTAGCATACACAGAGTATCCTGCTAGCTAAAGTGTGGTGAAGGACAAGATATTTTATTATTATTGAAAAGATAAATTAGTCTGGATTATCTACTTACAGCAGATGTCATACCTACTTGACTCATTTATCTCACAAGAAAACTGAACAAGGGTCTTGTATAATTTTTATCCCAGTATAGAGTGAGCTGCAGGTATTCACTGAAGAGGACACTGAAATTACAGGATAGAGAATGACAGGCTGAAATAGGAGAAGCTTTCAGTACCTTTAAGGTTTGTGTTTCTTGTCAAATTTTGAGAAATAAAATAATTTTCGATTTTAAATAACTGGCACAACATTTAATGTGTTCAAAACATTATAGTCATTTTCTCAAAGTCTTTAAAGTGGCTACATTAAAAGTAAAACATAAAGCCTTCAGCAAGATGGCTGCATGTTAGAAAATGAATCTCAGCATTAATTTTGTAGCCTATGACACCCCCCAAAAATCACAACTGTTACTGAAAAAGAAAATTATATCAGTTTTGAGTGTGAGGTTGCTGATTTATTGAGGCATCGTGCTGTTTCTATCTTGGACTGAAATGTCATTTAAATTGGATTCACTATTAATGAATTTATTTTCTAGACGATTCTGAACCTTAGGAACTCAGTCCCAACTGTTTGTCAAAGAGTAAAGATATCCTATAATGTTTTTTACAGTAGGAATCCACATGTCAGACTGACCTGCCTGATTTTGATTCATATTTATTTTCTAAGGTATGGCAATAACCTGGCAAAATTAGTTTGATTGGCATTTCAGCAAAATTTCTAAATTTACCTCATATTCTTTTATGTCTGTTTTTATACAACAGACAACCTAGTCATTTGGGGAGGCATTCCCAATCTGTCTTGATCTAAAACTAGCTCAACAGCATCTTCAGCGCTTAACATCCCTTCTCACAATTACAGCTATATTAGAAGAAGAATTAAGAAAGTATCAGTTGAAAGACCTTATTTTATCAAGTAGTAGAAACTCGGGGCATAATTGCTGCATGTTTTTTTTCACTCATAAATCTGGAAAATTTTATGGGAAAGGAATCCTAAGTATGAACAAGAAAAATTACAGGTACACTCAATACACATCCATTTTCTCCTTTCCATTTAAAATTCGACATCTTTCCCCATAGCAGAAGGGGAGTGCTACAAACAATAGAAGTGGGATGGTGGTTATCATGGTTGTTGTCTTTTCAGGGCAGCCACTGTTCAAAAAAATACAGATAAATACAGAAAAGTTATTTTGCCAGATTAAGACCATCTCTTAAAAATAAATAGCGATGGTGATAGTAACAGTAACAACAACAGCGACAACAACAACAATAATAATAATCATGATAAATAATAGAAAAATCAAAACACCCCTCCACAACCCTGCACTCCTTCAGTTTTGTAGTAGAAGGGGATGTAGGAATCCTGATCTGATAGTTCTGGAGGTGTCCTTTCAAATTTTAATCTTAAGAAGCCATTTTCAATGTTGCTTTAAATATTGACAGTAGGAAAGGAACGGCTTTTCAAATAGACATAAGTATTTTTATATGCATTATTTTATTCAAGAATGAATTCAATAAATTCATACTCAAATCAATTCAATAAATGAGTGTGCTTTTGTTTGTTCTTTGATTAATTGTAATCAATACGGTGTCAGCATTTGGATTTAAAATATCCCATGAACTCTAGCCTGATACGTAAAGATAATCAAGTTTGGGGACCTCAGCCTTAATTCCATAAACTAATTAAAGTAGAAGGAATGTAATGTTTCCTGAGGACCTTTAGTTTATGAGAGAGTACATCCACAGAAGGAATCGGGTGCCAAAATTTTGAGTCACTATGTTAAAAATTCCTGCTTTGCTACCACATACCCCTGGACCCTGCACTATAGTCTTCAAGGTTGAATGTTACAGTTTCTAAGACACTAGAAAATACACTTCTGGCCAGATAAGGTAAGAGCAGTGACAGAAAAGAAAGTCCATGCTCTGACAAATCCTTATGAGGCTGGGAAACTCAATATCAAGTTAATCTCTGAATCCATTAAGATCCATAAATTGGATGTCCCTTGTTCTGTCTTATCAGAGGAGCTGATCAGCGAGGGATCCTCACAACTGCCCACTGAAATAGTCTTTGCACAAAAATCTGGTCTCCTGGTTCAAGTCCTCTGCTGGTACCTGCAATCGTGTTGAGGTCCCCATAGGCCGACTCACCAGCGGAGCTCAACTCATCTGCACCCAGGATGAGAGTTCTGGTCACTGACTGACAGCTGCCTTCACTTTGCTATCATATCTTCCGGGGTGTGGGCTGGTAGGATTTCAAGAGCAGCTTCTCAGATGAGTTTCAGTCTGGGTCTTTTAACTTTTGAAGTATAAATGCTATCTTTAAATTGTAACACGTCTCCCTGCATAGATTTCCCTTTTATAATAGAATGACAGGTGCTGAATGATCTGGTTACATCACATAGGCAGCTGAACTATGCTAAAAATAGCTACTAAAGGAGAAAACGGTATAAGGATGGGAAGAAAGATGAGAATTAGCCTCTCAAATGGAATTTGTGCTTTTAAATTAAATGCATGATAGAGGGTGACAGAACAGTGATGGAAGCAGCAATCCTTGCTCACATTCCTACGGACTTCAAAGGGACTTTTCCCCATGTGAGAGCTGCGGGATCAGACGTCCTATCTGTACTTGTTTCTTTCAGCATCTGGCTTTTACATGTGTTGTCAGGAGAGCTTTTCTCACCATATGGGACTTGTGAAATGTATTTAAAGCTCTTGGCAATGTTCAGTCCATTGCCTACTTGGTTGGGCATTCCTTACACCTTTCTAAAAAGTGCCACCACAGAGCAAAGTTTAACTTGCACTTTAATGTGGGAAAATAAGTATTCCTTTTATAGAACAGTTTTTTACAGCGTTTGCCTCTTACTGCAGCTTTTAAAAAAGTAAAAACCCCATGCCCCATGCAGCCTCAAGAGAACTAGAGCATGTCCTTTTCACTTATTACTGTCAGACTGGGGCTTTTCCTTTTCCAAACCTCACTCAACAGCCTGAAGCTAAAATGTTCTTCTTTCAAAAGCCTGCAAAACCTTCTCCCTTTCAGGTCATGGGATGCAGAATGACTTTTGGGCTGCTCTTTCAAACTGGAGAGCTGGAGAAAATTAACCATTCTCCCTTTAGGTCTAGGTGTCTGTGGAAAGACAAATCGGACAGCTGGAATTATTAAATATTTATAAAGGAGTTAAATGTTGCTGTATAAAAAGGTATCTTATGCCACTCTATAATGAGGACCTGATTTCATCTATGTCCTCCAGTTATCCTAAGTTCAATTTAGATTTTGTGCTGATGCACAGCCTGATTCAGAAGCCCTTGTTGTGCGTTTTCTACTGCTGCATTAACAGTGGAGGATTGCTGAGTCCTGGAGAAGGTTAATGTAAACGTTATCTGTAAGGACCACTACCCCATCACTGATTTCTCTATACAGTGCTTAATTTCTGTGTGATAAGAAGAACAGTCTATGGCAGGCTGGGGCACGTGGTAAGACCAGCATTGACAAACTCACCTTCGTGTCCTACATACAACATGGTACACATTCTCACTACTGCTGACAAGTAGCATACAGCGCATAATTTGTATGTCTGGATTGGTAATCGGTCAAAATAGATTCCATACCTCATTTTGGACTCAAGGTCCAACATTCTTGTTCCACTGAAGCTTTTTTCACAGATTATGAATTCTGTACAAACTGTGCAGAATAACATTGACTACCACAAACTGCAGAGCAGGAAGAACAGTGAAGCAGTGACTCCTTGAACCTGTTTGAAAACAACATATTCTAACTCCTGACGTTATTTTTAGATGTATGTAGTAACATATACGTATGGTGAGAAAGTGAATATACAGCTTTCTCTGCTAATCAAAACATGCAGAGTCATGCATTAAGCCACCCTTCTCCCTTCTGCATCTTGCAATTCTGGAAAGTGGATAGAAGATGAAAAGTTCATTTGTTTTTCCGTTTTTCTTGAACGGTCACCGTGTGCATGTAACTGGGTTATCTACAGGTGTTGTGTTAATAGCCCAGGTTTAGCTTAATGGAATATTTTTGAGGGAGGAGTCTTGAAAATCATGAGGAATAGCTCCAGTAAAACATGTTCTGATAGATTTAGGGTATTCTGAATGAGAAGCAAGTAATAATAAATATTTTAATTCTGTTGCTAGTGGTAGTTTATGTGGTAGGGTTAATTACAGCAGATACAACAAACATTTAAATGCTGTGTGCATTTATTCCCTTGCTATAATGCATGGTTTCCTTTAAAAGATAACACAGGTCATTGTCCAATGCACCTATTTTGTGAATATCTGTAAATAGGGATATATTTATGTAACTACATATTTTTATCACCAGACTCTTCTTGCAGACTAGAGCACCTAAGTTTCTCGAATAACCTTTTCTTTCCATTTATCCTCCGGCATTCTACTGATCTAGTTTACATATTTCCACTGCCCCAAGTAATTTGAGATACTGAGGGTGAAAATCATGACAGAAGACTCAAAAGAAATCATTTGCTTAAACCTGTAGGTGGCCATCAAAAAATCTTGTTTCAAATGCCTTTCCGCTGTGCAAAAATGAACAGATCTTCATTGTGACATTCAGCTTTGATCAAATGTCATATCTAGGACTCCTTCTGCACAGCAGTGTTTTTTTAATAAGAGCTATCATAATACTGCAGCTAATGCTTTAAACTAGCATTAAATGGAAGTCTGTGAGCTGGATGCATTTCACAATGGAGAGTGTATTTTGCTGTTCTCTGGAAGAGGGAAGTTTGAAGCTAACCGTGTCTTCTTTAAATAGTGTTTTGGCACCATCTAGATAATTAGCTCATTCTGACATAGACTTCCTCTGTGGCCTTGCATGAGTCACTTAAGCTCCTTTGATTTTTCTGTAGATTTGTCTATCTTTAAAAAAAAATGAGGATATTTTTCCCTCAAAGAGAATAGAGTTCAGATAAATCAGGATTATTTTTTTTAAAACTGCAGAACCCATGACTTTGACAACATGATACAAACTTATCTGTGATTTTGGACTTCTGTTAAATGAAAGCATGAGATATCCATGCTATCAAGAAAGATACGATATACTTCTCTCTTGTCTCCTTTTTGTTAAATTATATAGTCTTGTTCATGTTAATCATTCTTGTGCTGCTTTAAAGGGGAAGAGAAGGGAAGGGAAAGGAAGGGAACGGAGAGGGATAAGATTCTAACCTTCAAACTTAGGTTAGAAAGGTAAATAAAAAAGCTTTACTGTTCAATATCAGCTCTGCTCTTCTCTTGAGCTGTAGTCACCTTCATCTTGTATGCATCAAATTCCAAGCCAGATATGAGGATCTGTGTTTCTCTCAGTTATCAATCCTGAAAAAGTATTTTTCAAATACTTTATGTGGTGTATATGTTTATACTGATGAGTCTGATTATAGGCATCAGGTTTGGCAAATCAGAATTTGCAGGAGCAGGGATTTTTTTTTTTCTTTAAGGTTCATAATAAATAAGTGAAGTAACCTGCAAAGAGGTCTCTAAATTGTAAAGTGGGCTGGTTTTGTTAAAACTCAAGATACACATACTTCTGTTTGAAGAAGTAAAATGGAAAAGTATTATCCTGTTTCTATTAACTAGCAACCCCTCAAACAGAAAGCGAATACATTTAAAGGGCAGTATGCTTGCCGTGAGCTCACCATTCTTCTAGCTCCTTATGGAACGCACATCTGGCTTTCAGAGTTCAGATACTTCCTTCTGAATTGACCAGCAGTGGAGGGGAAGGGAGGGAGCTGTTCTGAATATGCTTTTTTCTGCTGATGGACTTGGGGAGCTAAACACAGATGAGGCTTATTGACAGTTTTTACTTTTGGGTAATAGGAAAAGCCATTTGCTGAGAACAAATGTGATGATAGGAAAAATTTGAGTTTAGTGTGAAGGAGATGTCAGGGCCCAGAGGCCAGCTGATTTTGAGATGCTGTGGCACTTATGTCAGAGTCCATAAAAACACAGATTCTAAGCATACTTTCCAAGCCAAAAGGAAAACTTGGGATTTAATTGTTTTCTTTTACTTATTTACCTTACATCACAGTCAGTTATGGATTTCTGCAACTAGACAGCCATGTTGCTTCATTTAGAATAAAGGAAAACTATCAGGGTAACTGCATGAAGCATGTCATACTGGTAGCTAAGTACAGCTTACGAAGTGAGGGAAACATGTTAATTGTGTAGCAAATAATGAGGAATACGTCATCAGGAGTGGTTCCTGAAGAGCATGATTGCATGTGAGTGTTTGTTTTGCCGGGGAGGTTTAAGGCTTCTTTGAGGGAAGATAGGCTTGCAGGTTGCCTGGGTTGGATAAGCCCATGTGCCCCTATCCTCTTTCCAAAGCTTCTTGTATTTCTTTCATGTTGCCAATTTAGTCAGCCAAGTACATTTTTCCTTCTTTTCTCTTATCTCTTTCCCCTTTCTCCACCTATTTCCCACTCACTCTGTTAAATCATCTGGTTAAAATGAATCTTTATAAAACCCATTGAGATGCCATTATGTTCATATCTGATTTATTTTTCATGAAATAGACTTTTCTCTTCCCTGGTGCTACTCAATCTATATAAACAGGCTATTTCAGTGCATGAAAGTTTTTATGACTCCAACAAATCAGACTAAAGAAGAAAGCAGCACCTTGGTGAGGTGAGCCATGCAACATTATGAGATGTTTTTTTCCCTTAGGCTCCCGAATGCAAAGCGGTCCGGGAGCACTACCATATTTGATTGACATAGTCGTATTTGAAGTGAAACCCAAAGATGAACAAAATGATGGGGCATCAGATTAAAGGCTTTTCTTATGTAGGCTGAACATGATTTCTGTCAAGAAACGGAATTTGCCTTTCACTGGAAGGCTTTTTAAATCTGTGCCTGGCAGAGCTGACTTCACAATTAATGAGTATCATACCTGTGTCTGTATGCAGCTGCCTGTAATTGTGTCGATTCCAGCAATATCTCGTTTCAGCAATATCTATTGATCTTGTGATCAATATCACAAGTTCTGTTCATGTCAGTGAAGGCAGTGGGAAGTTCCATGGCACGTTTCTGAGAGCAACAGCAATGAAGTACCACACGTTCACAATGCACATCTTGAACACTTGATACGGTACTTTAGCCAAAAGGATTGCAATACGCAGACTGACATGGGAAACCTGTATGAAGTTTCTGAATGGTCTGGCATGTCATAAAACCCAGTAATAAGTAGTAACTTATTAAACCCAGTAATAAGTAATAACTTTGCTTCAGGGTTCGAAAACAGAAGAGCTGAATACGTGTATGGCCATCGTGTCCTAGGAGCACATAATCAAGAATTTAAAATACTATTTCATTTTATCAATGTTTCCATAGGGCAGTTTATTGACTAATTTTGAATAAATAGGTGTTCCTTTTTCTTTCTGAAGTTCTATTTTTATTTATTTACAATGCTTTGAGCATGCTGCCCCTTTTTCAGCACAGCCTGCTTTCTTTCTGCTTTTGGGTTTCTATTTGTTTCTGTGGGTTTCGGGAGAAACAGTCAGAGTCTCATCGCCCTGATACTCTGAATTCTGCTTTACCCCACAGCTCAGCTAACAAAATGCTAAGATAGACTACATGGCATTTCCCTTCTAAGGAACGGAGAACCATCACGAGAGCTGTTAATATAAAGGTTTTGTGAGTCAAATTTAAGCATTACTTGTGATTCTGAGAAACACTGTTTAAAACTGCTTTGGCGTTATGATTGTATTACAGCTCTGTTTTAAGAGAAGCTAAGTGACTTCACCAGTGTTAAATCAGAATAGCTTCTCAAATAAAAGATTTGTGACAGTCAGATATGCACGCATAGTGGTGTAAAAGCATGCAATGTCGATGTGAACATTTTCTGTGAGAGTAAATTGTAAAGATGAGGAGCCTATTGTCAGACGATATCTGTTGGCAATGGAATTGGGAGCTTTATGGGATGTAGGAGCATGTTGTTCTGAGAACAGACCATACAAAGCTGAAGATACAAACCATTTATTTGTTTTTTCTGCTGTTGTTCATTTGCAGTGTTGAGTTGTTTCTTCCTCCAGCTTTAAATACATCCAAATCAGGTTCCTGTTTGCTGACATTGGAGTGGTGACTCTTGTGACATTAGACTAACGCCACATTCCTACAAATATTTTGACACCTACCTAACTTAAAGATTGCCAGTAAGTCATTCAGGCCAAGTAATATTCCATGCATACTTATGTTTTTTTTAAAACAAGAGTTCCCAAACCATCTCATGCAAGTGGAAATATATGAGACAATTTGGAGTGGTGCGTGTATTCTCCATGGCTCTTTTCTGCCATGGCTATGGAGATAGTTATGGCCACCTGTCCACGACACCACCACATCCTCCTCAGGGATATCTTTGGCCCTTGCACCAAAACGTATCGTTTAGCACCTATAAAAAGCTGGAAATAATACTAAAGGCCCAAACTGCTACTGAATGCCTGTAAGAGGGGGGTGTAAGACCAGAGGTGTGACTCTCAGCAGATGAACAGATGATGTGCTGCTTCTGCCACCTGGGATGCTATTAATCACTAGCACCAAAGGTTCGGGTGCGAACATCAGAGCATGGGAACCCATGACTTGGGAAGTAGGTAAGTGTTGCCAAAACCAGTGTCTTAGTGCTGTAAGGATGTCCACGAGAGGAAAAAATGTTTACCAGCATGGATGTTGATTAATTTTTCCTCCAAGGATGCTGAACTAATAGGATAGTTAACTGCAGCAGACTTGACAGATCTGAGCTACTGCTTGCTTCTTGATCAAGCCCCTGTACATAACAAAAATGGAAACCAGGGCTGGAGGCAGGCCACAGGAGGAGCTGTGTGATTCAGACTTCGATACCACATCAGGCACTACTACAGTTCCTGCCTCTTCTCACATACTTCTTAAATTGCCCTTTGCTTAAGCAGATGCTAAATTTTAAAGTAGTTTGTTAAATCAGGGCCTATAATAATCAGATTGCCCAGATTTACAAATTACACAGTATTATTTCTGATATATTTTAAAAATAAATATTCACAAAAGATCAACTATTACACAGTTACAAGGGATTATTTATTTTAGAAAATTTTTTTTCCTTTTTCAGAAAAACTGCAATATATATTTAGTTCTCTTAATAAGAACGGAGTTATTAAAAAAATGTATAATTCTTCCCTTTTTGTTTCCCATGGGGTTAATCATGCATTTGTCATGCAAAGATTAATTTAATTGTTTTATTGCACCTTATTAAACCAACTTACATTATTTCAGG
>NW_010521994.1:43875-50168 GCF_000687285.1 Phaethon lepturus
CAGCCTGTGGTATTAGTGGTTCTCCAAAAAGATGCTGATTTGGGAATAGCAAAAAACCTCATGTGTATTAAAACTACTGCTAGCATGCCTCCAGATCAGCCTGCAACGAATTAATAGTAACCTCTGATGATCTGGAAAAGTAAACACAGTTTAAATTTTGGCATCTGGCTACTGACAGTTCATATTCTCTTAGATTTCCTGGAGTCATCTGTTCATTTGCTTCTTTCAGTTCTTCACAACACACTTTGGGGGTGCAGGGCGGGGAGATGCTGCTGTATTTTGAGAAACCGAGAAGTAAAGGTGCTTAAAATTGCCCTGTTGTGGGAAGACTGGGGTCACTGCCTGATGGTACTGAGGCTAATTGGGCTGCTGTAGAGTTGAGTGTCCCATATGCCCAAGGAGCTTTTCACGGAGATGGACATGGTTCTTGCTGGTTTAGCTGCTGCCCCACATAAGTGACTGGTGGCTGTGAAACCAGGCTTTGCCTTTGCAGCCTTGAGTCTAGTAAAAATCATCTCAAATTTAGTAAACCTAAGTCTAGAAGCCTATGATGTGTAATTTTGCTTTTGAAACACCATCTCACAGTAAGTTTGAAATGAAACATCAAGAGACAGACATCCCACAAGAACGGCTGTAGAGGGACAGATTAAAGGTCTGGCTCTGACCATGGTTATTGCAGAAGCCTGTGGAAGTACAGGAGAGGTGTTAGTGTACTCTTTCTCAGAAACCGAGAAATATTTTCTGAAGCCTCAATAATTAGTAATCCAGGCACTTTTGAAAACACTGGAGTATTCTTTTATATTCAACAGCCTTCAATAGATTCTTTTTTCCTCCATCAACTTGCTCAGTTGCCTTTCAAACTCTAGAAACTTTTAAGCATCCTGAACACCTTCTGACAAGGAATTCAATGCTTAATTGTAAACAGTATGAAAAAGAGAATGTTTTGGGGTTTTTTTAACCTGTCACCTCACAGTGTCTCTTGATGTTCCTTGGTTCTTTTATTGTAAAGGCAGTCGATAATGATTCCCTACTCATCAGAATCTCAGGTGCATAGATTTCAAGTAATAATTTGAAAATGCAAATCATATGTATGATAGTTGTGATTGAGTTTGATCATTAACTCTTTCAATGCAGGTATTCATTCTTTGGTTTGGATGACTTAGTATAAGCCTATAAATGTCAACTGCAGATACTCTGAAAATAGTAGGTTTGCATGTATTATTAAATAATTTCAAAACCAAATTAATTAATTAATAATGTTCACAATATTTTCTTCTGTGAACATGATTCATCCAGATCCTGGGAACTACCAACCCATCAGCCTCATCTCTGTGCTTGGGAAGATCATGAAACTGATCCTCCTAGAAGCTATGCTAAGGCACATGGAGGACAGGAAAGTGATTCAAGACAGCCAGCATGGCTTCACCAAGGGCAAGTAGTGCCTTCTATAATGGAGTGACCACATCAGTGGACAAGGGAATTGCTACCGATGTCACCTATCTGGACTTCTGTAAGTCCTTTGACATGGTCACCCACAACATCCTTCTCTCTAAATTGGAGAGAGATGGATTTTATGGGTGGACTGTTGCATGGATGAGGAATTGGTTGGATGGTCACATCCAGAGGGTAGTGATCAATGGCTCAATGTCCAGATGGAGATCGGTGACAAGTGGTGTCCCTCAGGGGTCTGTATTGGGACCCCAGTACTGTTTCATATCTTCATCAATGACATAGACAGTGGGATTGAGTGCACCCTCAGCAAGTTTGCAGATGACATCAAACTGAGTGGTGCAGTTCACATGAGGGACAGGATGCCATCCAGAGGGACCTGGACAAGCTCAAGAAGCTGGCCTCTGTGAACCTCATGAGGTTCAACAAGGCCAAGTGCAGGATCCTGCACCTGGGTCAGGGCAACCCCCGGTATCAGTACAGGCTGAGGGATGAAGAGATTGAGAGCAGCCCTGCCGAGAAGGACTTGAGGGTACTGGTGGATGAAAAGCTGGACATGAGCCGCCAATCTGCGCTCACACCCCAGAAGGCCCTCTACTCCGCTCTGGTGAGACCTCACCTGCAGTGCTGCATCCAGCTCTGGAGCTCTCAGCACAGGAAAGACATGGACCTGTTGGAGAGGGTGCAGGGGAGGGCCACAAAAATGATCAGAGGGCTGGAACACCTCTCCTGTGAGGACAGGCTGAGAGAATTTGGGTTGCTCAGCCTGGAGCAGAGAAGGCTCCAGGGAGACCTTATTGCAGCCTTTCAGTACTTGAAAGGGGCTTATAAGAAAGACGGGGACAGGCTTTTTAGCAGGGCCTGTTGCAATAGGGCAAGGGGTAATGGTTTTAAACTAAAAGAGGGTAGATTTAGACTAGATATAAGGAAGAAATGTTTCACAATGAGGGTGGTAAAACACTGGCACAGGTTGCCCAGAGAGGTGGCAGATGTCCCATCCCTGGAAACATTCAAGGTAATTTTGGATGGGGCTCTGAGCAACCTGCTCTAGTTGCAGATGTCCCTGCTCATTGCAGGGGGTTGGACTAGATGACCTTTCAAGGTCCCTTCCAACCCGAAGGTTCTAGGATTCTATGATCACCACACTCCATTTTGTCTTTATCTTTGATATATGCATGCTTTATTAATGATAAATTAATGATGCCAAGATCTAAATTCTGGCTTTACCGTTCATCCATTTTTTCTTGCCTTTTTATGTATGATTACTAAAGCATTGTCTTAATGGTACAGAGCAAATCAGATGAGTACATCCCTGGAAAGATGGAAGAAAATGGAGGGGAAAAAAGTTAGCTGAGATGTGAAGATGTCATTCTGAAATTCAAAATATTAAAACTGGCCCACCAGAAAATATTTTAAAATTTCACTGAGGAATGATAGCAGTAATGATGGTGAGAGAGAAATTGATTATTTTGAATCTCACCGTTCCATCAGCATATATGGTCAGGTCATCAGATTTGTATACATTGGGTTGTTTTTTCTTACCCTTATTCTTTGAGCAGCATCTTGTTTCCTATTCAGTCCTACCAGAGTCAAAAATGCTCATGAGAGATCCCTAGAATCCAACATAAGTAGTATCAGGATTGGGACCATGGACCGATAACCTGTCAAACATGCGAACACTTATTTTAAAAACAGCTTAAATTAGGTATGACAACATTATATTTAGAAGAATTTTTCAATTACTTTATTAAACTTGAAGTCTCTCATAAGTCCAGATGTCATTTGTAGGAAGCAGATGCTCTTAAAAACTGTGGATATTATATACTTTAAAAAATACTATAAAACACAGTTAAGCAAATATATAAAGAAAATCAGCTGACATTCTCCCCTGTCTCTAGCATTAGCCCTAAACTTTATTGCATTTTTTGTTTCCTGTATAATCGACCACTGAAATATAGGTGGTTATAATAGTATGCACTAAAAGTCTGTAAGTCAGAGTTTGCTGATCTGATCTGGACTATCGATACCTGTGTTCCTGCTACTCGACTTGAGAGAGGTTGAACATTTAATTTTGTATTTGTTCCACAGCAACATTTTCAATACCTACGTCAGCAAGCAAAACATATTATGAACCAATGAAGTCAATTAGAATTACAGCCTATAAATGGCTGAACTTTTAAGAGATACATTCCTACCTTCTGTTTTGGGCATTTAACAACACTGCTATGCCCAAGTAGGTGCATGCCCAATGAATCACCACAGAGTCTTTCATATCTCATTTTGCTATAAACATGAGGTGTTTTTTTTTTAAATATACTTTTCTGGTAATGAAGATTTCTTTACAAAAGATGCATAGTTCTAGTTAGCAATCCTAAGTGGAAAAAAGTGTTCTACCACATCCATCACACATGATCAATCCAGATGGTTAGAGCATATGGCAACAGTGAAGTTGTCACTGCAGCGCCTTTGAGTACCCAAGTCACGTGCCCAAACGAAGATGTTGCCATCTTTACTGAACTGACCTTTGAGGAAACAAGCAGAATTTCCCTCCGGGTGTCATCTGTTAATTTGGCTCGCTATATGCCACCAACAAACTGGCTTCAAAGCCAAACATACACCAATACAGGGCTTCCGCAAGGGGCTTTATTAGATAGATTATTTTAAGTGCTTCTGGCCAGGAGAAGTCTGATGAAGACAGATGGCAAAATGGAGGAGTCACTTTCCAAAGGAAAGGAATTTTTTTCTAGCTTTGCTGCAATGCTACTCCATTTCTGAGAAAGGTTTAAGGACTGTGTCTGCACAAGAAAAAAAGTTCAGAAATGTTGGTAAACTATCCAAAATCTTTATAAAAGCACAGTGTTTTTTCATAAGCATTATCTTTTTAAGAAAGCTTTTACTGGTATGTGTTTCTAGCAGTAGAGATTAACCATAGTGGGCTGTGCTAGTGTGGGAGCTGGGAATATTGCCTCTCACACATAAGAAGGAAAGCAGAGATGAAGCTCCTCGTATAACACGGTGCTTAAGCATATGAGTCACTTCAAACGGGTGAGATGCCAGAAGGAAAACTAATGAAGGCCAAGTAATTGAATGCTAATGTTACTGAAAATGGGTAGCCAAAAGAAGCACAAAAAGTAAGGCAAACTGTAAAGCCCCCCTGTAAAGCCACTTCAGTGGCAGAACCACCACTGATTTGGCCACACGCCTGAGGAGCACTGCACAGGCTAATCGCAGTTGCCCCGTATATTTCTGTTATTGTGACTACCCCACTACAGGGTGATATTCCTCTCTCTAAGAAAGGCATCTGCGTTACCCATGATAAAATGCAGAGTGTTTCTCTGCAGGGTGGCTGACTCCCTGCCCAGCATCTGAGCCTGGTGCGGTGTGTCACCCGTAAACGACACAGTGATGAGCAGTAGCTGGAGCAGTCCAGAGGTCTGCCTAAGGAAGGAGCAGGCAAACAAGAGGTGAGGCGTTACGTGGCTTTAAGGATCAATCGTGGCTCACGCTGCTGAAAGAAAACAGGAGGGAGGGAGCTACCAGTCATGGCTCTTTTTCAGCTCTCAGTATGTTTCTGAGCGTGTGAGAGGCTTCAGGCTGCATATCGCAGAACAGAGCCGTTCAGAAAAGAGCAGAAAAGGTTTAAGCTTCGGTTGTTTCTTCAAAAGGGAGGGCAGAGCAAGGCTAACTTCATGGTTTGGCAGGTCTTTCTGGTACCATCTCACCTTCTTCCCACGGGCCTGCAGAAGAAAACCTGAAGTTTGGACTCATTCCAGAAAATACATGTTCCACAAGTACGTTTTCTTAGAATAAAATACTATTTGGCATTAAAATGTATTCTGATGCATGCCGTATCTTATTTGGAGAAACTCTACTTTATTGTTGGCTGCTGATCAAATGCCTTCTGTCTTTATGATCTCTGTAGTGGGTACACAATTAAGAATTACTCCAAACCATACTGACGGCAACGAATTATTCTGGGTATCTTGAACCTCATTATCTCATGCTGAAACTATGTTTTTTTATAGAAGTACTATCATAAAGGACATTGCATAGAGAAGTTTCCTTGGAAAATACATTCAAAGTGTATCACAGGAGTCATACTGAGATTTCATAAATCTTTGTGTTACCATCACCATCTTACTTACAGTATATTTTTTTCTAGTTGGTGATAATTGATGCAGTTAGTAGTACCAGAGTATGGCAATCTGTAATTTAGAAATCAAAATTGATTTGATTCTGTTTTTAAAAATTCGAGCTATTTATTGAAGATTTTTAGCTGAAATTGAAAGCATTATTAAAGTTTGAGTTTCTCTCTGCTTTTCAATTGAAACAGCGTTTTATAGCCCTGTGCGTCAGGATTGTTTCTTGTAAGCTTTGGGACACAAGAAAGAATCATATCTGCACTCTTTTTGTCTTGTAAACACATAATTTCCCTGTCCTGAATTTTGTAGTCTCTTCTAATTGCGTGAAAATTATTAGGCTTCCTTTTTTGTTTGTCACCTGGGTATTGCAAAGTAATAACGCCAGTTTGCCCGGTTGTGCTGTAACAGGGAGAATTTTGTAGCTGTGTGAGGCAAACCTCAATTAAAATAAAAGGTTGCCAGCTACATAATTATGTGCTAATATTTTCCGAGATTTCTTAAGGAGCCTATATCTCAGGCAATAATATTAGGCCTGCATTGACACTTACAGCATTTCAAACCACTCTGCTTAAGCCCGGGGCCCTCCATCGAGCACGTGGGTTTTCCGGGAGCCCCTTCGCTGTGGGGTGCCAGGCTGGGGATCATGTCGCAACCGGCACCGGCCCCCGGCCGGGCACTCGGCCTGTGCCAGGCCCTGAGCAC
>NW_010521995.1:0-16095 GCF_000687285.1 Phaethon lepturus
GGGTTCCTCGCGCCGCCGGGACGGCCTGAAATGTAGGGTCAGACCATCCCTTCCATCTTGCTGAAATGTGGGTGGAGAAGACAAACCCCCACTCTTCTGGGGAATGATCAGAGTGAGAAGTGATACTGATGCTTCCAACACCTTGAGCTGTTGCTGGCTACAGACAGCTTTTGCTGAAGTACTGTGTTATCTCACCATTTGAGAAGCAAATGGGATGCTCTTGACTTAAAAGGCCATTTTTCCTGTCCTTACACCTCCGTTGCTTCTCCGGTGCCCTAATCTTGCAGCAGTAATCCTAGAGGGCACCGTGCCTTGGGGGCTGAGGTTTCAAGACATGGGGACCTCTGCTCTTTCTCAGCTCTGGCTTCTTCCCAGCTGGGTCTCTACGTACGACATGTGTTCCCAGCTGGGTCTCTACGTACGACGTGTGTTCTCGCTTTGTGTGTTGCAGATTGTAGACCTCTTGCTCACGCACGGCGCCGATGTGAACATGGCAGACAAGCAGGGGCGGACACCGCTGATGATGGCTGCATCTGAGGGACATCTGGGCACAGTGGAGTTTCTGCTTGCACAAGGTTAGAGCACACGCTCAGAAGTGTGTTGGAGACCGGCCACGGCAAGTCCCACCACACTGTCTCCTTCTGCACAGCTGAAGTTTGTAACGTCGGGGTGGGGATTGTAATCCCACTGCTGGATCAGGCGGTGGAAGAGGTTCTCAGCACCATATCCAGCTTATTGGGGAGCAAGACCAGAATTGTCATAGCGTTAATCTTGGCTATCCGTTTTGTTGTCTGTGTTTGGTGCTCACAGCCTCAAACACACACATTTGAATTAGAAAATAGAATAACATACCACAGGTGCTTCAAGCATTGAGTTAAGAATATGCCCGTGGACCATGCCTGGAGCTTTCCCCTTAGACAAAAAAAGTCCACAGGTGATGTGATCAAACTGTCAGCGTCGCCGTGGAACGGGCAGGAAAGACTCAACCACGGGACCAGAGTTTGGGACACGTTCTAACAGTTCCGTTTTTAGTGCTAGTATTGTTGCCCACGTTTTTGACACCAACTTCAGGAGGAGCATAAGGCCCTGACACAGGCAAGGATTTGGTGTATTTGTTGAAAATAGAATTCTTTTGAAGATAGTCTGCTCTTCAGCTTTGCACTCACAGGTTCACTTTGCTCAGCGCTCTCGGTGTCTAATAACTCCTTCACTAGGAGTTACTCAGTCAACAGGAACATGTTTCAGTTTTACTCATTTCTGCTGTACATGTTTGAGGTGAGTCAGAACAACACTCTGCCTGCAGCCTGTGTGAACACGATTATTTCTTATTTCTGTAGTTCCTTAGATACTTTTTTTTTTTTTTGACAAATAGCTAATGTTTGTTTGGGTAATTTTCCATTCTTTTTCAGCTAGAAAAAGCATTTAATCCTTGTATTGTTATTTGGTATTTTTATTTCAGGTAAGATCTCTGTTTGGGAAGGGATATTTTCTTCGTATCGTAAGTGACTGTGTCTGACCTCTTAGCCAAAATGTGAGACACTTGAATATTTTCCGTAGTAGTTGTAAGAATATTTGGTCACTGTAAAATTGCCAGGCTTCCAAAAACAAGTTTCTTACTGCCTGTCTGTCTGTTCTGAGCCACAGGCCAGTGGGATCCTTGCTGTTCAGTGCTGTAACCTGCATAGGAATGTGACAGAGATCAGTTTGAGGCATGAGTTTCCTGTGAATTAATTAAACTAATTCATTTATGATGTTCTGGTTTTTTTTAAAATTTCAAATTAGCACTCTCCATGTTCGAGTTGTAATGTGCCCCCTTTTGCAGCTTGACTGAATCTGTGTAAAAGGCTTAAAATAAGTGATTTTTGCCAGACTTGAGAACTGTGCGTGTTGCTTAAGACTGGTTCAGTGGAGGATGAAAATCCAGATGATCTGATCCTGGCTATGGGATCACCAGCAATTGGCATAATGTTTCCCTGGCTCTTTGGACACTGAGAGCCCAAGAAGTCAAAAATACAGCAATATTTTTTGCTTTAAAAGTTGTGATCTTCTAAATAGCTCAGTAAACTCCACTACATAGGCTATAACACATGGTTCTAAAAAGTTAGCTCAAGCCTGGGCGGAGTACAGTGATGTATAGTGTATTTTAATTAAAGTGGCTTTGACAGTCCTGTTCAATGTTTCATTAAAATGAAAGTGTGTGAATCATAAGGCATAAGCATTAATTAGCGTGTTGCAAAGCGAATCTCATTTGACTGTACTTGATTAACACAGTCAGCGTTTGTAAACACTTTTTATTAACAGAGTTGCAGTCATGAATCAATCTGAAATCCGAATTTTTAGAGTTACCTACTGCTCTGGCTTAACACCCAGAAGTAATGGACGTGTGAAGGGTGCGTTAAACTTTCCTGGTAGCTCTGCTAAAGCTGGTATTTATACGGATCTGCATGACAGAAAGCAAAGTAATTCTTGATGCTCATTCTGTTTGGAGAGAACTTGATTCTGAATCTCATTTTCCTGCAAAAATCAATCCCTCGCTGTTTTTATTACCTCGGGGTCCACGCGGATGCTGCTCCTTGCTGCCTGTCTCGCGCCCCTGACGCGCAGCGCTGAGCCGCGTCCCCGTGGCAGGTAGCCCTGCCTGGGCACTGCAGCTTTGGATGCACCTCTGTGCGGAAAGGATCCGACATTCCCGGCCACTCCCTGCTTCTTCTTGATGCTCCAAGGGTCAGTTGTTTCTTTTTTTCTCTAGCTGGCTCATTGTTGCGTGCCTCCTGGATAACACACTAAATCAGAAACTCTTGCATGTAGCCAGTTCATTTTTTTTAGGGAAGGAGCAGCCCAGCCCTTCTCGGAAGCAAGCTGGGTTTACCCAGACAAAATCTTTCCCACTGCAGCAGGGATCGATCCCACGAGGTCACCTTAAGCCACTTGCCCTCGAAACCGTCAGCTTGTTTCATGTCTGACTGCCTTAATGCGAAGCAGGTCAGAGATCCCCGAAGGAGCAGAAGACGCCTTCGGAGTCGAGCAGAGGTTCTGCGGGGAGCCACGGCTGCACCGGGAGCTCGGCAGCTCTGCGGAGGTCGCGCCCGGCCTGCCTCGGAGCCGCGTTTTGGCATGGCTGAAGCGGTGCGCGTTGTCCGCTCGCTTAGACCTTCAGCTCGCTTTGCTGCAGTGATAGCCTGAAGCCTGTGCCGTCACCCTGCGGAGTGCTGTGTCTCTGCCGCTGGACTGGGAAAAGAGTGGGAAGGTTGAGTGGTGATGTGGCTTTCCAGCCTTCCCCCTTACTGCAGGAGCTTTCTCAGCTTCTCCAGACGAGTCAGAGGAAAACACAAGAGGAGACTTTGACAGTTTGGCTGCAAGAAGGCAGCTGGTACACATAAGAAGGAATGAAATGAGGCTTTATCCCGCTTTGCTGAGGAAGAGTTGGCCTTGGGTCAGTTGAGGATCATCTGGAGGGCTTTCGCAGAGCTTCAGAAGGGTTCCTGGGTGCAGCGTGGGCAATGTGGGAGAGGGCTGGCAAGACGTTGGGAGTTTGTGTTGTCATCCCTGAGCTTGTACATTTGAGCTGCCTTGCAGCCGGTGTCCCTCCTTGGCGTACCAGCTCGCCCCAGACGTCGTTGGCCACCTCCCTCGCTGGCACTCCGCGCAGCGAGCGGGAGGCTGCGGCTGTGCTGAGCGCTCGGGGCGGAGGTTCCTGAACATCGCCCGAGCAAATGTTCACGTGTTGTGCTCCTCCGCAAACCAAGATTTGTGCAAGCTGGAAGACATACCAGTTTGCCATCATCTGGGCAATGTGTCCTAACCGGGGGATCTGGCAGCTGGGATGAACGGGAAGGTTCAGGACATTCACGTTACTCCCCCACTTGCAGAGCTTTCTGGAGCCAGCGGAGATCTCATGCTGGGCGGTTTAGACTTTACCTCCAGGACAAAAACACTGCAGCAGCGATTCATCCCAGCCTGCTGGCAGGAGCATCCCGCAGGTAGCCGCATTTCCTCGGAGGAGCGGAGCTGATGCGAATCTCTCCTGCATGCTGGAGAGCCAGAGCCATGTGCCATGGCAACGGGAGTTGTCTTCATGCCATGAAGAGGAGTGTTCACTTCATGCTGCTGTTCGGATCTCGTATGCGTATCCATATGCCATATGAAGCAATACTGACCCGTTGGTATGGCAGCGCCATGTCTTCATCCAAGAAAATGTCAAGTTCCTCTCTCCTTGAATTGCAGTTGGCAGTAGTTTATCCCACGGAGTTGTATTTATATTGGGTAAAGTTCAGGGAGAAATACTGCTGGAAATTGTGTCGATTTGGTTAAAGGGGAGGGAAGAGGGGAAAATACATGCTTTTTTAGAAGAACTGAGCTGAGTTGACTTAGTTCCCCTTTCTGCACCATGACCTGCTGAAACAGCAAAATGGTCTTCATCTCTGACTCAGGCAGGCTGGAACGGGGTTTGATTTTAAATAAATAAATAACTAAATAAAAACCCCCAGTTAAAAAGAAAGATTGATGTCTCAGATGAGGGATGTCAAATCCACCCTGCTGCTCAGATGGTGCTTGCCAGGAAAGCCTACAGAGCTAGGTGCGAAAAAGTTTGCAGCTCGGTGTGAATAAACTCATTTGCCACAGTTCCTGTCGGTGCATTTGAAGTTGCCGTGGAGGGCGGGATCCGCGGTGGGAGAAATGTTAATAAAGTACGTCCTAATTCTGTGCATAGCTCTGCAACGAATCGCTGTCGTCACTAAGCGGATGGCTTGTTCTGTCATAGCGCTCGACAACAGAGAACTCTTCAGTGAGCTGCTGCTTGTTCTTCCAGGTGCCTCCATTGCTCTCATGGACAAGGAGGGCTTGACAGCCCTCAGCTGGGCTTGTCTGAAGGGACATCTCTCCGTGGTGCGTTCCCTGGTGGAGAACGGAGCTGCCACCGACCACGCGGATAAAAACGGACGCACTCCGCTGGACCTGGCAGCTTTCTACGGCGATGCGGAGGTGGTAAGTGGCCTGTAACACATGCAGAAGAAGATGGGCAGTTGGTGTAAAAGCCTTCAAATAGTACAGTTTGGCTTGATGTAGCAGCAAGCATATAGAGTCCTGGCCCTCCATACGTGCAGGCGCTTCCACAGAGGACAACGCACGAGACTGACGTACCCTCAGACCCTGCAGAGTGGTTTGAGCCCAAGCAGCGGAGCAGAGCAAACTTTTGCTGGTCGTACGTCCCCAGCAGCGCACAGAGGTCTCGCCCAGGAGCAGAACTGACTGTTGGGCTTCTCGTTGCAGGTTCAGTTTCTGGTGGACCATGGGGCCATGATTGAGCACGTTGACTACAGCGGGATGCGGCCGCTCGACAGGGCGGTGGGGTGCCGCAACACCTCGGTCGTCGTCACTCTCCTGAAGAAAGGAGCAAAGATAGGTAGGGAGAAGGGGACAACGCGCTGCCGGCTCTGTGCTCAGGCAGGACTCCGAGCAGCGGGGCTGGCTTCCCAGAAAATACAGGCGTAACACAGAGGCAGCCTCAGCCCCAGCTGCTGCTTCGTACTCCGAAAGCAGCCGGCAGGTCATGACTGCCTTGTTCTCTTTATTAAAACGGGGAGTATTTTTTTGTGCTGTCATATTACTTAGCAAAGTTAATCAATAAACCACTGTTTCTTTGGCAAGGTCTTTCCTCTGGTAATGCTTTTTCTATCTTTACTAGTCTGAGTCTACAAACGTACTATGTCCGTGCATTGCTGTGAGCTGCTGCGTTCACTCGCTCTGTGTATGCTTTCAGATCTTAGTGTTACCTGCACTGCGCCACACAGCTGCTCACGTTACGTTTTCCTGTGAAAGGGGATTTTGCTGGTGCATTGGCTTCTTTGCTGCCTGCCTCTCACAGCTGCTTTTTTCCTTTCTTTTTTTTTTTTTCACCTTCATCCATTTTTTTTCCCCCTCTCTCCTACAACTTTTTGTTTTCTCCTTTCTTTGAAGGTTGTCAGACGTTACCGAGTCGCCCACGAGGTATATCTCATTGCTGTCAGCATCAGCTTCGATCTGATAGCTTTGTCAGCCTTGCTTTCTCCTGTTTGATTTAGCCTGCATGCGTCCCCAACACCTCTAATCTTTTAATTTACCTCACCTTCAAATAATTTTTTTAATGACTGTTGCAGAGAATAACTTGAACTCAAAAACTAACTTCCTTCCCCCAAAATGTACTGAATCTACTTATAGAATATTGTTGACTTATTCTTCACCCACACTAATGAGTGTCCCCAAATTTTTGCCAACCCCTCCCAAAAAAAATCCTTGAGATAACAACTGGTTCTGCCTGGGCGGGCCCCTGCGCAGAGCCAGCCTGTCCCCAGCCCAGCGGGCGGCTTCGGCACCGGCAGCACTTAGACACGACCTTTCCTTTGTCGTATTTCCCACCTTAATGGATTTTCTACTCTTAGTATTTCACATCTTGTGAAGCTGGAAATCACAGTCCACTTAAACACAAAACTCCTATCGACGGTCGAACTGCAGATTGCCTGGTACACTTCCAGAGACTTTAATTTAGAAATCTTTTTATTTAACCACTCTGATTTTTCCTTTTAAATCTGTTTTGTTTCCCCCACCCCAGCCGGTTCCACAATCAGCACTGCCCTCTTGTGGAACCGGCTCCCATCCCTTCCCAGACCATCGTGGTGGAGGTGATTAGGATTAGCCTTAATGACTGCAAAGGAAAACCATTGCAATGTGGATGACGTTAATTTAAGTGCGAGAGGAATTGTCAGCTCAGTCATTTGGAGCGTTCTGCCCTTTGACCATGCCAAGTTGTTCTCTCCAGCAGAAATTCCCACCCCAGGATATTTTTTCCACCCAGCTTCCTACCACCCTTGCATTGTATGAGTTTTTTACCCATCATGCATCCTGTACACTACAGGTCCCGCAACATGGGCGATGGCAACCTCCAAACCAGACATCATGATCATCCTGTTGAGCAAGCTGATGGAGGAGGGAGACATGTTTTATAAGGTGAGAAGAGTGTTTTTGGAAAGAAACAAATTGACGGGATTGCAGCTTGCAGCACGACTTTGTATGAGGTTTTGCCCAGCCATGCTGCTGTCTTAACCCATGGCAAGCGAAAGCCACTGCTCGCAGCGGTCCCGTGTTCCAAACTGGTTTTGGTTAGTGGTGTTGGGGAGGCGGGGGTTGATTGCCCAAATCTGTAACGAAGCTGAAGCAAAGCCAGGTCTCTCTGCATTCTGGATTTGAGCCAGCACTTCATTTCCTCTTTGGAAACACCAGAACCCAAGTGTTTTACATAGATTCAGAGTGCTGATGTCATTGCATCAGATCTGGCAACATTGTCATTACCCAGCAGGCTCGCTGCTGTGGAACAAGGCAACAAGATAGTGTATCCCAGAAAAACTCGTGGAAGAAACTTCTTGCAATGAAAACAGATTGTCAGGACGCAGATGGCTTTGTCGTGTCCTTTAGCCCATGGGAGATGTTCCACCATTGCAGTTAGACAGTCTTTTTTGCTCTGCGTTTATTTTAAGCTGATCTTTAAAACCTGGAGATTTGCACACACACACAAAATGTGCAAGTACAACAATGATTCACTGTTAGGCTCGAAGGGTGAAGCAGAAAATATGCAAAGCTGGCATTGTAACTGGAGTTATCTGCCAGAGATACATGATGCAGCTGAGAAACCTGAGTCTACAAGGTTTTAAAGCTTACTATTCGTAGCTGCAAAATTTGTGTCTAGGTCATCATGAATTGCATGCGTCCTAGATCTCAGTTTGCCCTCTTTCTTTCACCCTAGCTGCCATGGCTGCCCCCTCCAGGGTGCAGATCACCCCATCCCAAAAATAGGTGCCCAAAATAGTAAAGATGAGTCACCCTTTGAAGGTGACTGTTGCGTCCCAATAACTATTAAAGGAACCCAGTTGACAGACTTAGATGTAGACACCTAATTTTTAGACATCTAAAGTCCAGGGAGATAAATCTCAACCTGTTTGTCCAACTTCAGAGCCACATCAGTGCCGTAACATTTATCTTTGCTATTGCAGAGGCTTCTCTGAGCCCCAGGAACTTCACTCAAAGTCCCACACTTTGTGTTCTTTACCCTCCCTGGTGCTTATTAAGCTTTCGGTGTAGGGTGTTCTCCAGAAATGGGTTACTAATGAGCCCGCTCAAAAGACCATCCATCCAGGAACCAGATGGAGTTGTATCAAGTTCATAACACAATTTCTACTGTGTTTCCCACTGTAGCGTGACAACTCTCTACGAAGTGGGAGAACTCAACTTGCACAAGGCATCTGCATTTCCAGATCAGATGTTCCCTTGATCAAATGTTCTGGCTTTCCTTTCTAGAAAAGAGCTAAATAGTGAAATCATGTTACCTTAACTACCTAAAACATTCATGAGGCTGGTGAGTGAGTTCTCTGCAGTGAAGTAAACTCAACCCAAGGATGTGTTTTGACATGTTCTCCTTCTCTTAGAAAGGTAAAGTGAAAGAGGCTGCCCAGCGCTACCAGTATGCTCTGAAAAAATTCCCCAGGGAAGGGTTTGGAGAAGACCTGAAAACGTTCCGCGAGCTGAAAGTGTCGCTCCTTCTCAACCTCTCCCGCTGTCGAAGGAAAATGAACGTAAGTCTCCCCACTCTTCATGGCCTTAAGCGCAAGCTGCCAGCTTTCTGCCTGTGCACAGAGACATGTCCATCCTGTAATCGTGCTTTGACCTCTGGGATCTCTCCTCTGTGTAACCTGGTTGTCCTTCACAGAGCACTGACATTTTATAATTCAAAAGAAGTATTGATTTAATATGCATTTCTGATGATTAAAAATTCATTGCTATGTTTATAGCTTTTTGAATTTTTTATTACTCCCTTTTGATGATGATGTGAATTGGGGGTGGAGGCATTTTCCAGATTTCTAGGGCAGCGGTGAGGGAGGAGCCAGGAGATGTGCTCCTTTGAATACTAATTAATTTAAAATGAAGGAGCATATGCTTAGGGGGCTAGCGCTTCCCCGGGGCAGTGACTCATCCAGAAACACCCCCACACACTCCCTCTCCTCCCAGAACTGCCAGATCACTGTCACTCTCCCCGCTCCGATCCTGCAGCATCAAGCGACCAATTCCTGCAGCTTGTCTGAGCTTCCAGCAGAGAAGTGCCACCTCCCCCTTGCTCTGCGTGCAGGGATTTCACCTCTACAACCTAAAGTCTCCGTAGACTCAAAAAGTGAAATCTCCACCGAGGCCATGAGCCAGTGAAGATTACACTGAGGGGAAGGGATTTTTGTGACACCTTCGTTTTTTTAAGCGGTGAGGCAGACGGATGAAAAGCAATGGAAGTAAAATCTTAAATGCTGATGAACAAACACCACAGTTTGTAGAAAAAGTGTGAACCTTTTCTTTAAACAAGCCAACTCGCAGCTAAGCCTGTGCTTTAAGGACAAGATTTTCAGTTTACTGTTTACTCGGGAATTCTAGGTTTTGTGGTAGAAAATTTCAGGGCGTTGTAATTGTTCCTGCAGTTTTTGCATCTATAGATGAGACCATAAAGGTACCTACGTCTTGAGTCCATTCCCAGTTTAGTCTGTTGGACAATACCTCTTCAGTAACTGCTACTGAAGATACAAACAAAAGTATGAGCTTCCCCAGGCAGGACATCCAGATAGCAAACTCCAGTGTGGACACCTCAGGGGAGATTAAACCTCACCCTGGGTTTTGCGAAGGTCCAGCAGGCCTTGCTTGCTCCTGTGTGGCTGTGCAGCGCGGCCCCAGTGGCCAACGTGTGCTCATAAGCTTCGTTTCTAGAAGATGGAGTTTGTTTATTGAGTTTTTGAGCAAATCAGGAGTACTTGGGTGCTGTCTCCCAGAACTGCTCAGGGTCATAGCCCAAGTCAGCGATCCAAAGCAGTCTTTGGTTGTGAAATGAAAGCCCCTCCGCTGGGAAGAGGTCTCCTTTGCAAGCGCTCAGCTGAGCTTTGCGGTACATGAAGCGTTCGGGACAAGGCGAGGGAGGACAGCCGGCAGGGTTTGAACCGTAGCTGATAGTCTGATGGCACTGCCACACGAAAGCACCCAGAACAGTCTCCAGCCCATGGTGTCACCCTCTCCCTCCTCACTCCTAAACGAGTTTCCCACGTGAGGTGTAAGGGCGAGGCAAGAAACAGTGGAACGGGTGGCACTGGTAGGAGAACTTTGCCGAGCAGGTCCTGTTTGTAGCTGGTCCCTTCCTTCATGTGCAGTTTTATTCAGCCCCTTCGAAGTCTGTCGGTGTGTTGTGGAGTGGGAAGCAGAGGGCGTGGGAAAGGTTTCCTATTGCTTTCAACTGTGGAAAAAAACTGTTCATGAGATTACATTCCAGCCTCTGCAAGACCAGATGTTTCCTCAAGACTGTAGGCTGTTGGAGGGGGATTGCATGCTCTTGTTGGGGACACAATGAGAACGGAGCCAGTGGCACGCTGGCCTCTGTGGGTGCTGACAGCATCCAGTGTTACAAGAGGGCTTTGAGTCTTTGGATGTGCCATCGTAGCTCTCTGGCTGTAAATGATGTCGAATCCATGTGAAACATTCCAGTACCATCAGGCTTTCCAAGTTTATGTGCAAAAATAATGTCCATATTAAGTTTGTTTTCTTCCCAAACTGTATATTTTTTTTTTTTTACATCTATATCTATTCAATTACTTACCTGCACACCTATTGTAATGACAGGATTTTGGAATGGCGGAGGAATTTGCTACTAAAGCACTGGAGCTGAAACCGAAATCTTATGAAGCTTACTATGCAAGAGCAAGGGCCAAACGCAGCAGCAGGTGAGGAGAGAGAGGGAAAAGTGCGAGGGCTGGTCTCTTCAAGCCTGGCCACACCGACGTAGGCATCCACCGTGCAAAACCGTGTCGGTGTCCCCATGGGAAGAAATGGGAAAGGAACATTCATTAATGAGATTACAAACCTGTCGAACTCCAAAGTAACACCCTTCCCTCATTTGGTAATTTCTGGAGACAGATGAATGCAGATGTTTTGAGAGGTTCATCTTAGCTGAGCTTTGTCTGAACATCTTACTACACTGGAAACCTTTACACCAAGATTGGGCATTCTTTTTAAAAATACACTTTAGTTCAACCACCCCCTGGACTCGAAGCAAAATATGACTCATGGAAGCCCTGTGGCCTGTGTTACGCAAGAGGGTAGACTTACTCACCACAGTGAGCTCTTCTGGCCTTAAAATCTCTGAATCTCTCTGTCCTGCAGCACTTTTTGCAAGGCAGAAACTGCTGAGTAGCTGTGCAGTGACTGTGCTGGGATCTCTCTGCACCTCAGATGGAGCCCCAGAGGCTTCCCTTGTAAACCTCCCTGAAGGCTGAAGGACGTGAGATTAGATTCATTTCAAATCAATGCCATTCCTAAATGAGCAGGAGGGCTTGCTTTTGAGTCATACGCTCGAGGGCTGGGCGCACGGTCGTCTTGGTTTTAACCGGTAGCCAAGATGCCTTGCATGACAGTGCAGAGAACGGCCCGTAGCCGGAGGTATGTCGAGCCCACCTCTGCAGACATCGTAGCTCCGCAGACACCACCACCGCTTGACCTTCCGCGCTGGAGGGGATGTGTGGAACCGGGCTCCTGGCCCAGCTGGTGCTGCGCTGCCTGGTCCGCCAGGTCTCGATGAGGGAGGTGAAGCCGTGACCTGCTGTTCTGCAGAGAGGGGCTGCTGGCTGAGCCACGCTGACCTCACGCCTTCCCTTTAATGGTTGTCCTCTCCGTTGTTTCCAGAGCCCTTGTAAGGAAGCATAAGAACTGGCTTCCTTTCCAGACGATCCCAGCCTCCCCGCGTACAAGCATCCTTTTCTCCCAGGTCCCTCCAGCAGAAACCGTCACCGCTTTGGCTTTTCTTCCGTTTTCCCAGTTTGTGCACCCCTGAGGTCAGCGCAGTCCGGGAAACGGGAGGCTCTTCCATCCTCCTCCTGGTTTTCAATGGCTTGTGCAAAAGCTTTGGCTGGTGTTGGGAGGTGCGGGGGGGGTTCTCTGTGATCACCCCCCCCGCAGATGACAGTCATGGTTTTGCTCAAAAGCGAGCAGTGTCCCTGTAAATGACAACCCCCTTCCCCGACCCCCCACCTCCCTTCTACTCCTCCCAGCTGGCCTTTCCCTTGCAAAGGCTTCCCCGAGGGGCTCGCAGGCTCCCGAACGTTGCTCGATTCCTTCGTTCTGAAGAAGTTCGCCAAATCCAGTGCAAAACTGGGGAGACCTTGCCTAAAGCGCCGACCCGTGGGAGCCCCTGCGCTCTGGAGCCGGCCCCGACACTCTGTGGCCTTGGCGTCAGGCAGAAGCTAAATTTTCGCTGGCGTAAGCGGTTGCAACTCTGTCAAAGCTGTGCTTGTTTACGGCGGCAGCGCGCCGGGCTCTTGGTTACCGCTGCTTTGGTTTCCCCTCTGCTGACGGAGGGGCAAAGCTCGTGGTGGTGCCGGGAGGAGTAATTAATTAGCCTGTAACGCGCACTGCAGAGGACAGGCGTCTTTGCTGGGTTGCGCCATCTCGGGACTGTGTTGCCCGCTTCCCCAGAATGGCTAGCAGTGTTTTCCTTCAGTTTGGATAAAATAAAGCTGAGGGAGGCATGTAAGGCAGAGCTTGAGAGACGCAGCCAGCAGTGGCAATCGCAGACGTCTCCCTCAGTAACACGGACAAGCCACTTAGCCCTCGGGAGCCTCCCAGAATGGCTCCATTCAAATCCAGAGTAATTTCAGTTCTCATTTCTGTCCTTTGTCAAGCAGGCAGTTTTCAGCAGCCCTGGAGGACCTGAACGAGGCCATCAAGCTGTGTCCCAACAACCGTGAGATTCAGCGGCTGCTGATGCGGGTGGAGGAGGAGTGCAGGCAGGTACGCGCCCCCGGCCGCCGCCGCCGCTCCCGGTGGAGCCTGAACCTGAAGCCCAGCATGAAGAGCTGTATTCTGTGCAAGATATCTTTGAGGAGGAATACCTTGAGCAGGATGTAGAAAACATTTCCATTGGCTTGCAGACTGAGTCCAGGCCAAACCAAGGACTGCCCATCATCCAGAGCCCACCTCCATCCCCGGCTCACAGGGACTCAGCCTATATTTCTGGCTCACCTCTTGGCTCTCATCAGGTCTTTGATTTCAGGTCCAATAGTTCCGTGGGTTCACCAACCAGGCAAGGGTACCAGTCCACGTCTCCTGCTCTGTCTCCGACGCACCAAAACTCACATTATAGACCCAGTCCTCCGCACACATCCCCTGCTCACCAGGGCTCCTCTTACCGCTTCAGCCCACCTCCCGTCGGAAGTCAAGGGAAAGAATATCAAAGCCCACCACCTTCTCCTCTTCGTAGAGGTCCTCAGTACCGTGCCAGCCCCCCAGCAGAAAGCATGAGCGTTTATAGGTCACAGTCCGGTTCCCCGGTTCGTTATCAGCAAGAACCTAGCGGAGTCAGCCAGCTCCCCGGTAGACCAAAGTCTCCGTTATCCAAGATGACGCAGAGGTCTTTCCAGATGCCCCAGCTCCCCGTGGCCGTGCCACAACAGGGGCTGAGGCTGCAGCCAGCCAAGGCGCAGATCGTGAGGAGCAACCAGCCCAGCTCCGCCGTCCATTCGAGTACTGTCATCCCCACCGGTGCTTACAGCCAGGTTGCCCACTCGATGGCCACCAAGTACCAGTCAGCGTCGGGGGAAATGGGGGTTAGCCAGAGCAGGTTGGTCTACCAGGGCTCCATCGGTGGAATCGTAGGTGACAGCAGACCGGTGCAGCACGTTCAGGCGAGCCTCAGCGCGGGAGCGATCTGTCAGCACGGAGGGCTGGCTAAAGAAGACCTTCCGCAGAGACCGTCGTCGGCGTACAGAGGGGGTATGAGATACAGCCAGACACCTCAGATCGGGCGAAGCCAGTCTGCTTCCTACTATCCGGTGTGTCACTCGAAGCTTGACCTGGAACGTTCTTCCCTCCCCGCCAGCCAGTTGGGCTCTCCAGATGTGTCTCATCTCATAAGAAGGCCCATCACAGTCAATCCCAGCGAAATCAAGCCTCACCCGCCGACTCCGAGGCCCCTGCTCCACTCTCAGAGCGTTGGCCTCCGCTTCTCTCCTTCCAGCAATAGCATCTCCTCCACCTCCAACCTGACTCCCAACTTCCGCCCTTCTGCTTCGATTCAGCAAATGGAGATTCCCCTCAAGCCAGCTTATGACAGATCGTGCGATGAACTTTCTCCGGTCTCTCCCACGCAGGGGGGTTACCCCAGCGAGCCAGCCCGTTCCCGGACCACGCCGTTCATGGGAATCATAGATAAAACCGCTCGGACTCAGCAGTACCCCCATCTCCATCAGCAGAACCGGACCTGGGCTGTGTCATCAGTGGACACCGTCATTAGTCCCACATCTCCTGGCAATCTCCCCCAGCCTGAATCATTTAGCCCGCCTTCTTCAATCAGCAACATTGCCTTTTATAACAAAACCAACAATGCACAGAATGGCCATTTGCTAGAGGAAGACTATTACAGCCCCCATGGGATGCTGGCCAATGGGTCCCGGGGAGACCTCCTGGAGAGAGTCACCCAAGCCTCCTCGTATCCCGACGTCAAGGTGGCAAGGACACTGCCGGTGGCACAGGCCTACCAGGACAACCTGTACAGGCAGCTCTCCAGGGACTCCAGGCAAGGGCAGACATCCCCAATCAAACCAAAGAGACCATTTGTGGAGTCTAATGTGTAAAAGATGCTTGTTGGAGTAAGACCCTCATGTTTTCAGCACACACTTCCAAGCTTGATTTCCATGCATATTATTATTATTATTATTATTATTATTATTATTTTTATTTCCCTTTGGTAGCTACATGACCAAGTTTCTCCGGTACTTTGTGTGGTGGTCAGACAGCCATGCACGTGCTCCAGCCCTTTCGTTTCCCAGCTGACCGTGAAGCCAACATCAGCCAAGCCAGTATCATTTGCCCAATTCCAGCTAAGTTCCCAACCAGGATATCTTAGTACGTGGTGCGGGGTGGTCCAGAAATGTCCCCTACGCAGCGGGAGGTAACCAGCTCTTTTTCAAGAGACAATCACGTTCGATTTAAATTGGTTTCTTTTGTCTTGATGAGCTCTTATTCAATTCTGCCAGGAATTACTAGCGGGAGCAGAGCAGGGATCACAGGAGCCTTTCCCAAGGCTGCATCCGCAGGTCCGCGTGCCAGCTGGGTCGCTTGGCTCTTTGCCTGCAAACAACAAATTACCCGCCGCGAGCGAGGGCGCGATGTGTTTTAATACCAAGTAGCTATGCACAAGAACCATCCTGCTTCAGTTGGGTTCTAGCGGTTTAATCCGAATTGGATTTCTTCGTTATTTAATCGCGGCGGCGGCCAGAAGGGGTGGGGACCGCACGGTGCGTTGCTGCTTCGCAAGCTGCTTGCCGAGTGACCCGACGCTGATTTGCTCTGGGGCGTTTTACAGGCGTTGAGGGATTAAAGTTGGCCCTTTCTATGAGTTGTAATCAGAAGGGAATTGGCCAGAAGCCTCTTGCGCGTGAACTGGGATTGCAACAACTTCTTCACACCGTTAGCAGACGACTGCACCTCGTGCACAGCGCCGCGTTTTCGTCGGGGCGGTTTAATGTTGGGGGTGTCGTTTGTTGGGGTTTTTTTACTCGCACGGGAAAACACCAATGTGACTTAGAAAATGGTGTTCAAGGAGGAAAATGCCATTTTTTAATTTTTTTGATTTTTTTTTTTTTTTTTTTTTTCTTTCGGTAGCACTAAGGTGGCTTTAGGAATTCATGACCTGGGGCCATGGAGACTAAAGCCTCGTCCCATTCAAACTGGTGAGCATTTCTTGGTAGAATTCAAAGGGACCTCCTCTTTAAGATCCGTTCCCAAAAATCTTGGAAAGCGATTGCGCTATTCTGTACCTGTAAATGGTAGAGACCATGGTTTGCTTTTTAAAGACCTGTAGTTAAAAGAGAGCGATTTATAATTTATTTATGTGGTTTGTTTCAGGACATTTTTTGGTTTGGATTGTTCTTTCTTTTTGTTTTAAACAAGTGCACATCACATCGAGACAGTGTGAAAAGCAGGGGACACTTCCAAAATCCTTTTTATAGGATTTTCAATAATTTTTCAATTATTCTCTGAAATTTGGGG